>NW_001849530.1:76856-80567 GCF_000209065.1 Trypanosoma cruzi
ATTTTTATTTTTATTTTTATTTTATTTTTTTACATTTCTTATTTTTTTTCTCTCTTCTTTCTTCCCCCTCTTTTATTATTTTTTTTGTTTGTATGTAAATTATTGATGTCATCTATGACTGAATAGAAATAACGTGTTTTATTTTGCTGCGCGCATGTAAAGTGGGGGAGAGGGAGGGAGGGAGGGAGAAATAAAATTTTCATGGAGAGCTGCCATAATCAATGGAGCATACATCTAACACACATATGTAGACGTCACTTTACTGCAGACACACACGTATGTGAATATAAATATCTTTCTCGCCCTCCCCCCCCCCCTCTCTCTCCCCTTTTTTTTTTTTTACAGACGCGCTGGCTTTCCCTTATTTACTCTGCTTGCAGTACATGTCACCTCCTTTTCTTCTTCTTTCGTATCCAATTTTTTGTTTTTTCGAATTTCTTTCTTTTATTTTCATTTACTTTTTATTGACATGTTTGCTTTTTTACTTAAATGTTGTACGAATTGTTTTATTTTCGGTGCCTTTTTACTTTGATGTTTTTTAATTTCTCCTGGGAAAAAATAAAATAAAATTTTTGTTCCCTCCCAATCCCGACATTTTCTGGGAGCTTGTGAAGAGAATGATCGCGGGAGAGCTGGCTGCCTTAATTAATATATTAATATATATATATATATCCTGATAGAAGTAATGCTCTTCTTTACGACGCTTTTCTACCGTATGAATTTTTGGCAAAAAATGACTTTAAAAGGGCATCAGGGAGCAGACAGAGGCAAGATAATTTTTTATTTTTATTTTGCCACCCACCCACCCCCTGTTGATCCCCACCTCGCGGCGGGGTCTTGGGGTTGGAGAAGCCCAAAGTCTGCCACGTCGTAAGTAATAAATATTTCATACACTCACTGAGCGCAAAGGCCACGTGAGCGGTCAACAGTATATATAATACATATATATATATATATATATAAATATATTATCGGAGGGAAACACAGAGGCAATTAACTGCCTCTTCGATACTCCCCTTTTTCTCTATCTTGTTTGGTTTTTGTAAATAATTTCAGGATCCAGCCAGCGGCCCGGAAGATTATTCTTTTCGCATCTGTGGATCGGTAAAGAGGTACTATTGCTGTTTATTTAGTGCTTATAAGTTTTGAAAGGAATGAGTATTGCTGGATTGGGTGCATTTTGTTTTAGAATTTGATTTGAGATTTATGTGGATTAACAATCGACAATGAGCAGCGTGTTTTTGATGAACGGGTGATGGAATAAAATTTTTTTTTTTGTGGGGGAGGGAGAGAGAAGAAATGCTGTTTCTGGTGACGCTTTTTGTCTCCAAGAGCCGTATAAAATACATAAATGGAAAAGGTCCTTATTGGGCTGAAAAGGCTTCTAACAAACTTATATATTTTTTTATTTTTTATTTTTATTTTTAATTTTAAAGCTTTGAAGCTCCAAAAACAACAGCAACAAAAAAGGATGACAGGCTTGAAGGAGAAAAGAATCGCTTGCAGATTAACCTATATCTGGCTCTCTGGCAGGGATTCTCACCATGACATCCGAAGTAAGGACCGAACGGCGTACTTGACGACCGAGGAAGTGGCAAAGCATCCGAAGGAGCTTCTTGCTGACGGCATTTTCCCCGTCTGGAATTTTGATGGCTCCTCCACGAAACAGGTTTGTGGCGCAGATACTGAGATTCTTCTCAATCCAGTTAACGCATATCACTGCTGTCTTCCCCGACTTTCGACAACGGTGCCGTGGATTCTTGTTTTGGCCGAATGCTGTTTGCCAAATGGCGAGCCAACAAATGACAACTCGCGTGCTGTGGCGCGTCGCATATTTGAGCGTGCGCCTGAGGAACATCCTTGGTTTGGAATGGAACAAGAGTTTTTCCTGATTAAGGATGGACATCCCTACGGTTGGCCGCCGAGAGGATTTCCGGCTCCACAAGGACCATATTACTGCTCTACAGGCTGCCTGTGTGTTCATGGGAGGCGCTATGTTGACTTGCATTATGAAGTGTGTCTACAGATGGGGCTAAATATCTCTGGCACAAATGCGGAGGTCGCTCCAGGCCAGTGGGAGTTTCAAGTGGGTCCTTGCGAGGGCATTGAAATGGGGGATCAGTTGACTGTCGCGCGGTGGGTATTACTACGGATTCTAGAAGATGATGGGTTGGATGCTGACTATCGTGCAAAACCCATTCGGGGCGAATGGAATGGCAGCGGGCTTCATACCAATTTTTCTACGGCCTCGACCCGGAATGAGAATGGATTGAGCGTGATTTACGAATACGTGGAGAGGTTAAAGAAAACAATTTCAAAGGATATCGTTTTGTATGGAGCTGAAAACAACGAACGGTTAACGGGGAAATACGAGACTTCAAAGCCAAACGAGGTCACCGCTGGGGTTGGTACGAGGGGTACGTCGATTCGCATCCCCAACGCTGTTGCGGCGGAGCGAAAGGGATATATGGAGGATCGAAGACCTGCTGGCGATGCTGATCCTTATCTAGTTTCGGCAAGGCTGTTTGCTTCTTGTGTTTGCATTGAGTCCCCGGAGTTGGATTTGATATCGTCCTTTCATGAGAGAAGTTGGATGAAATTTGGCGATTTGTCATAGAGTGTCGAAATATAGAGCAATGATATGCGAACATGACTTTGCTTTGGGGGTTGGCCGCCAAAAAAACACCATTATATATATCATATATATATATATGTTTTTTTTTTTTTTTTTTGTTTTTATGATTAATTAAGCGCCTTATAAATAAATTTTTATTTTTATTTTTTTTTTGTTTTTCAATAAGCCTTAGCAAAAAACTGCTCTTAGAAATTGTTGTAGTAGCGTAATGAATGTGAGGCGAAACTTTATGACCGCTGTGATGCTTTGATGCTATGTAACGAGCATAAATAGAAATACAAAAATGCTACAGCCCTAAGCCCAAATATTTTTCCTTTTTGCTTGCAGTGAGATGGTGTAGAAAGCCGTAAGCAAAAAAAAAAAAAAAAAAAACCAGGTCCATTCACGATTTGTGCGGTTAGGTGTCATTTGGCTGGTGCGGCACGAGATAGTGATGATGATTGTCGGGTTTGCATAAAATCATGACTTTATTATTTACCCCCTTTTTGTTTAGTTGTTTTAATTGGATATGCTTTTTTTTTTTTTTTTTTTTTTGTTGGGGGCGTGCGAAAAGAATGTCCGCGAGAATGCGGGCGACCTAATTTAATATGTTCTGATAAGACGAATATGTTTCTGTGCGGTTCTTTCCCATCTTATGGTTCCTTGGAGGACCGCGATGGGAGGAGTCAAGGAACCGATGACGGCAGGATGAATTTTATTTCATTGTTTTTGCCGTCCAACCCCCTTTTGACTCCAACCCTGCGGCGGGGTCTTGTGGTTGGAGGATCTTGAACTCAGCCACCTCGTAACTAATAATATCTCCAGTCCGCAGAGGCTGCAGCACGTCACGGTGGCGGCCAGCCGAATACATATATAATTGGAGCGAACAACGAGGACGCGGCGAAGTCACTGTCTCTCCACCACCCCTTCCTTCCCGTCCCATTTTTTTTTTATGGAAAAGTCTGGTGTCTGGTCAGCAGCCCGGGCGAATACTCCACATTTTGGATGCATGAACGCCACGTCGAGGTTTGGGAGAGATGAGGCGGTGTGGGGAGTGGCAACCACCATCACCGCCACGAAATGGCTGCTTTCACCTC
>NW_001849530.1:80667-80882 GCF_000209065.1 Trypanosoma cruzi
AAATGGCTGCTTTCACCTCTTGCCTTTTCTCTTCACCCTGTTGTTGTTATTGTTTGTGTTCCCGATTGGTGGAGAAGACGTCCAAATCATGGCTCAAAACCCCTCAGCAGTAAACAACAAAAAGGAAGTGCCCGACAGGCGAACATGCATTCTTGACACCGTCCTCGACGCCATCGGCTCCACCCACTGCATCCGACTCAATCACGTGCCGAAGA
>NW_001849530.1:80982-95866 GCF_000209065.1 Trypanosoma cruzi
GCGCCCCAATCAAACAATTATTGAGGCGACAAGTGGGAACACGGGCATCGGGCTCAGTCTGGTGGCTGCGGTGAAGAAATACCCCATGATCATCACCATGCCCAAAAAGATGTCACATGAGAAGGAGGTGACCCTCCAGGCCCTGGGAGCAGAGGTGATTCGAACGGAGACCGCATTGCCATGGGACCACCCGGATAGTCTCATTGGCATGGCTCGGCGTCTGGAGAAGGAGAAGGGCTACGTGTTGCTGGACCAGTACCGGAACCCAAGCAATCCGAAGGCGCACTACGAAGGCACGGCTCAGGAGATTTACGATCAGTGCGGTGGAAAGGTTGACATGGCGGTGTTCACCACTGGGACGGGCGGCACAATGGCCGGAGTGGCAAAACGATTAAAGGAATTGCTGCCCAACATTGTCATTGTCGGCGTCGATCCGTACGGGAGCATTTTGGCCGATCCGTCGGTACCGCTGGATCCGAAGCCGTACCTCGTTGAGGGCATCGGGTACGATTTTGTGCCAGATGTCTGCGAACGGAAGTACGTTGATCGGTGGGTGAAGTCCGCTGACAAGGAAAGCTTTGCGCTGGCGTCGGAGGTTCACCGCGAAGAGGCGCTCCTCGTCGGAGGGAGCAGTGGTGCCGCCATGTGGGGTGTGCTGCAGGCAGCGAAAGATCTTCGTCCTGACCAGCGGTGCGTTGTGGTATTCCCGGATGGCATCCGCAACTACATGACAAAGTTCCCGGACAAGAATTGGCTGGTGGAGAACGGCCTGGAGGAGGGCGAAGTGACACGCCCAACCTACGGGTCGCTGGAGGCGCAGCTGGAAGAGGCAAAGAAAAAACTGTCGGAGTATGAGGCGAAATGCGGCGGCAGCGTGGAGGAGGGTAAACGTTGCTGTGAAAAAGCAAAGTAATATATGAATACATACATACATACATATAAATAAAACATAAACATACATAACGGGGCAAAACGAGGTAACTTTTGAGTAAATTCTGGGATCAGGGCGAATGCAAGGCAACGATAATTGCATGGGTACGGCAGCATTGTTAGGGAGGGAAGTGGAGTGTTTGGGGGGCACTGCGGGCGAGCGAAGACAAGAGCAAAAAAAAAAAAAAGCGTCCGCCATGAGAAATACCGGGGAAATATGTGCTGGGAGATAGCTGGTGGGACGATGTGTGCGGAGGCGAAACGGAAAACCGGCAACGCATAAGAGGAATTGCGGGATGGGTGCTGGGGATGATTGATTACCGCAATTAACCGAATACATTACTAACATAACGCCAGAAATGGAGGGGGACCTCGTGTCTTCTACGGGTCGATGCAATCCGGGTTCCCAGTGGTGAACCGATGATGAATGCCCTGCTTTGGCTTCGAGAAGAAGGGCAAAGCAAAGGGGAGGGGCGCGATGTTTTTTTATTTTTTATTTCTTATTTATCTTATTATTTTTTTTTTTTTGAAAGTGTTCTTCTTGAATATGTTTGGTGTGTGTTTTTTTATTATTGGGGGCGTGCGAAAAGAATGTCCGCGAGAATGCGGGCGACCTAATTTAATATGTTCTGATAAGACGAATATGTTTCTGTGCGGTTCTTTCCCATCTTATGGTTCCTTGGAAGACCGCGATGGGAGGAGTCAAGGAACCGATGACGGCAGGATGAATTTCATTTCATTGTTTTTGCCGTCCAACCCCCTTTTGACTCCAACCCTGCGGCGGGGTCTTGTGGTTGGAGGATCTTGAACTCAGCCACCTCGTAACTAATAATATCTCCAGTCCGCAGAGGCTGCAGCACGTCACGGTGGCGGCCAGCCGAATATATATATAATTGGAGCGAACAACGAGGACGCGGCGAAGTCACTGTCTCTCCACCACCCCTTCCTTCCCGTCCCATTTTGTTTTTATGGAAAAGTCTGGTGTCTGGTCAGCAGCCCGGGCGAATTTTTGCGCGACTCGCCCCGCGCTTTCTAGGAGAGAGGAGCGGCGCGTTGGGTTGGCTGCGGGTCTTTGGGGCTCCGCGGTGGCCGCGGGGACCGCCCACCCACGACGCCAGGCCGGAGGCGACGGGTTTACTGTGGCTTTGGTGGTTGGGGGCGTGTCGGTGCGGTCTTTTTTGTTCTTTTTATTTGCGTTTTTTTCGTTGGCCGTGGTGCTGGGAGCCTTTTTTGGTGGGTATGGGGTTTGTGTGTTGGTGCGTATTTTGGGCGAGGGCCCTGGCGAAGCTTTTGGCGGGCAGGGTACGCAAGCGGGTGCAACATGGGAAGTTGACTTGCCGTTTTTATTTTTCATTATTATTATTATTATTATTATTGTTAAATTTGCTCCCGGTGAGTTGTTTTATTGCTGCGCGAGGTGCGAAACGGTGGAATTTTTTTGGTTTTAGTTTTTTTAGGTTACATAAAGCACCCAAAAAGAAAAAAAAAAAAAAAAATGAAAATAAAGCCGTATCATATATTTTTAGTGTTTCACTATTAAAAATCAATTTTATTTTTGGGCAAATCCAAAGAAATCAGAGAAAAAATATATTTGGATTTGTCTATTCCTGCTTCTTACATGCAGTAGGGATTTATTAGGAGCTTGTGAAGAGAATGATCGCGGGAGAGCTGGCTGCCTTAATTAATATATTAATATATATATATATCCTGATAGAAGTAATGCTCTTCTTTACGACGCTTTTCTACCGTATGAATTTTTGGCAAAAAAAGACTTTAAGGGCATCAGGGAGCAGACAGAGGCAAGATAATTTTTTATTTTTATTTTGCCACCCACCCACCCCCTGTTGATCCCCACCTCGCGGCGGGGTCTTGGGGTTGGAGAAGCCCAAAGTCTGCCACGTCGTAAGTAATAAATATTTCATACACTCACTGAGCGCAAAGGCCACGTGAGCGGTCAACAGTATATATAATACATATATATATATATATATATATTATCGGAGGGAAACACAGAGGCAATTAACTGCCTCTTCGATACTCCCCTTTTTCTCTATCTTGTTTGGTTTTGTAAATAATTTCAGGATTCTGCCTGCGTCTCAAAAGATTATTATTTTTTCAGTAAGAATAAGCACAAAAACATTTTCAGACATTGTTGTATTTGAGTAATCAAAGTGAAGCAAAATTTTTTTACCGATTTGGTGCATTGATTTTGTGCCATGAGCTAATTTTTGGTTTGCACCGTCCTGTGGGTGGCTCGTGCAAAGTTACGCATTGGCTGTTTTTTTTTTTCTCCCGATTTTTTTTTTTTTTTTTTTTTTGTGTCTATTGAAAAGTGCTAGCTTCAATGTGGCGGGATGCTGAATGCCCCGCGGCAGACGAGGGTTCCGTGTTATTGCAAAATATTTTTCCACCAGCAGACGGGATTGCGAGAGCCAAAAGAAAGAGGAAAAAGAAGAGGAGGAGGGTACTTTATGATCAATATCTTGCGGATTCGGGTAGTGAGTGCTCTACCGGGTCAAGTGAGGGAGGGGGTGAGGTTTTGAATGCGTACGAGTTTGAGGAGTTTGAGCCCGGCATGGACATCAATATTCTTATTCAGCAAACTGTGCAAAATGTTGCGCAAAGCGTTAGCTTGGAGGATTATGATGGCCTGTCACAATTTGGTGATTACGACTTGATATGTTTTGCTGCTGCGGTGAAGCACAACAGCTCCATTCTTTCACTTCAGATAAGGTATCTTGACGTTTCTGATGTGTCGCTTGTGCCACTTTGCCGCGCATTGGAGGGTCATCCCTGCATCCGGGCCTTGGATCTATCAGGCACACGAGGTGGAAACGCCACCATTAAGGCTGTGTTTCGTCTTGTTTGCACCAACCCGAATATTTTGTTTGTCCGCTTGGACGATACAATGGTAGCTTCCCATGATGCTGGGGAAATAGAGCTTGCAACTCGATATAATGCACTAGGATGTCCGGATCCGACGAATAACCCATTTCACTTGGGACTTTTGCGCAAGATTGGTGACATGGAGGAGGAAAAGCAGAAGTATAAGGAACAGCTGTCGGCGCACTCCTGGCTTTTTTCGGATCATACTGGTGGCGCTGCGAATCAAGCGACGAAGAAGACGAAGAAATTTCTATTTGCTGAGAAAGTAGCTAAGTCACGTATCGGTGCCGATGTCTGTGCACAGTTTATGAGTGGTAGATGTAACTATGGTTCGCGTTGCAGGTATATTCATCCTGATAAAACAGCGGCACTCCAGAATGCCATTACTTTAAGTCAATATAAAATATCGAAGGAGTTGGAAGGTGATGTGAATTCTCTGAGGACCTGCGCCACTCTTCTTAGTTCTGGTTCCAAAATGAGACTACAAAGCAGATTGCGTCCTGCAAAGTTTGCATTGAAAGAGCATGCATGTTCTCGCATTGTGGCTGAACCGAAAGATGTCGATTCTTGCAGTGAAGTGGATGATTTTTCTAAGCCAAACGTTGTGTGGGCGCATGCAGTTTGGATTTTTTCTTTTACTGTTGTGGTTTGCAGTGTTGTCGTGGCTGTGACTTATTGATAGGGTGGTAAAATTTAGTGAATGAGTCTTATTGGCTTGGAGCCAGCGGCGTGTGTTTTGTTTTACAGAATGATTTTTGGCCAGTGGGTATGGAATAGGTGTGTGGACGTGTGCGTGTGCAATGCGTCTTTGTTGGTGATGTATCCGTACTTATATATATATATAAGTTGCGGTATTGCATTTCCTTTGAGTGGGTCTGTTTAATCCTTTTGATGATTGTCTCTAAAATACCTAACAATATCACGAATAGCCGCGGTGACGGACTGCAAATTAATACACAACAAACAACGAACGAAACGTTAAACGTACTAAACGTCCATGAAGAAACATTTCTTCTTGACAACCACCGATGTTTCTAAGCTATAATCTTAAGTAAGGCACAAGGCCAATGACAGGCGTTTTTTTAAAGTCATGCGATTCACCACCCGCCAACGCTTGCGGCATTCCCATGGTGGATGTGCAAGGCGGGTGCCAACTATTAACAAAGTCACAGGTTTTTCAGCAGAATTGTATCTCCCCATCTTTTATACCAATATTGAAAGAGATGATTCCTCGGTACGAAGCAATGCTGGGGTTTGGTGGCAGTTGGTTTTGGAATTGCTATTTAAATGCGCTTCACGGAGAAGATGTATTTCTGGATTTGAAAGGAACTGGAGTTAGTTTGTCAGAAGATTCTTTGGACGCGCAAGTATCTCTACGGCGAAAGTTGACTTCTTTGGATGATGCCAAAATGTTTGAAGTTGCTGCTGAACACTGCTGCTCAAAAGTTGAGGCTCTCTGCGCCATGTGTCTTTCTATCGTTCTGCATGTATCACATCGGCCGATGCTGGAGAGTGAACAAGGACCCCAAGCTTTGGTGCTTTGTGCCACAAAGGATCAGTGTGATGAGTTATACGTATTGCTTGATCGTTTTGGATCTGCTCTTCATTTGGTTACGCACAACTTGTTTGGGGCGTACCCTCCTATGCCAAGTGGAAAAAGGGCGGATATTGTTGTGGGCACCGTGCCGCTCTGGGAGAGCGTGGCAAAATTGAGTTTACTTGGCACTCTTGATGGTCTTGAAGAAATCCTCTATCAGGTCTCGCACGATTCGCGTTGGACGGCGTCATCAACGCGGTGGAGACCATATTCGCTGGATTTTGTTGTCCAACTGTTTTTTGTGGATTTGGACCTGCAGCATGCTTTGGGATACGGACCAATGCTGCAGCGGTTATTTATGGAACACAAAAGGCCTGTGTTACCGGGGCCCAAGCCAGTAAGGAATAAAATCCTTCACGGAACTAGAAATGGCTCTATCGGTTCTAGTGGGCTCCCACAAAGATGTCAGATGTATTGTTTGGTTGGTGGATGTGGGAAAGGAAAGGAACTCTTTGAAATACTGCTTGTTTTACGTGACAGGCGTGGAGATGGCAGGAATAAAAATGAGGTTGTACGAATTTCTATGAAGCAACCCCTGGTTCACCCTGACAAAAACGGCGAGCTTGTGACCGACGCTCCTCGCAAGCGTGTAAGAGATGAACATGATCATGGTGTAGCTATTGAGAAGGAATCTAAGAGGGAATGTCCTCGATTGGTGGTGCACAACGCCCTTTCACACTCTCGGTTAATGCTTGATGCAGCCGCTTTTGAAGAATTTGCAGCAGAGACGAAACGACGTGCTCAAAATTTTTGGTCAAGGTTTGAAGCAACATCATCTCCTAACGCAAACGAAAACCACAGGACGTTTGTCATAGACGTGCAGTTGGCATACTTATGCATAGGCCCGGATCAATACTCTGTAAAAAATGAGAGGACATGGTTCATGGCGGAGACGGTAGCCATCATTACACCCATAGGCGATGGTGCCGCACATCCATCAAGGACTGCACTGCTGATGCGTCACTTGGAAGATGAGCTCTCCGGGCAGATATTTGATGGAAGTGTTGTACAGTGTCTTTTCCAGCGGGGTTCAATCGATCGTGTGGCTTCTGATGCTGTGATGTTAAATCGTGTTTTTTCTGCCACGGCAAAGTCTATTTCTCAGGAACCGCTGTTTTTGCGCTTTGCTACTGAGGATGGAGAAGAGAAAGAGGAAGGAGGGGAAGCAAAGAAAGAAAAGACGGATCTGGAAATGGTGGATACACCCACAAACCGGGCACACCTTCGTCAGCTTGCTCAAGAAGCATCGTCTGAGGTGGAAGGGGCATCATCTTTTCCACTGCATAAATTTCTTGCCGTTTCTAGATGTCAGTCACGGCGCACTGTTCTTTCCTTTCGCCAGATTGCTCCAACCATCTCGTTGTTTTGCGACGCTCAAAGTAACAGAAAATCAATGGCGCTTCTGTACTTGGAGGAGTGTTGCCAGTACGGGAAGGTTGTTTCTTACTTTATATTTGGACAGCGGCGTGGTGGGAAGGACGGGAAGGGCTGCGTACATTTCTTTGTGGAGTTTGCGGGACATGAAGGGGCAGCAGAGGCTGTGCGGCAGTTTTCATTGCGTTTCGCAAGCGAAGGCAAAGAAACGGAAAATTACATGCGCGTGAAGCTTTTTCCCAACGAGTTGTATTATGAGGGGGTCACGGCCGAACTACAAAAAAGGCATGGTAAAACAGGCAAAATAGATAACACGAGTGATAATAGTAGTGATAGTGATGATGATGAATTTATGGGGGTTTCACTCCTCGGTGAATAAGGATAAATATTGGGGGTAAATACTGCCGTGTTATGATTGCTCGTGGTGGTTTCGAGTGGGATGATGCTGGTGGTGTTGGTGTCGCAGCTGCCGATAGAGCCATTGAAAATGGGGAGTAGCACCATTTATCTGCGTGGTTTTTGTTGTTTTCTACTAGTTTGACGAGCTGACTAAAGAAAGCCGGCATTTCTTTCTGCGTGCCGCTCTATTGGTCTTTATCCACAGTAGATTTTTCATTATTCCTTCCACCATTATTATTATTATTATTATTATTATTATCAGCTTGCAGATTAAAAATAAGCGAAATGAAACATACACGTACATATTATACATGTATGTATATATTTGCAATACAATTACTTTTAAAAATAAAAATATCCCTATTTTTTTTTTTTTTTTTTTTTTTTGATGGAACTGGGGCTCGCTATTCTCCAACTGCGTGGCTCATGCGTCGAAGTGTATTTTATCCGATAAAGAAAAACATTCTTTTTCTCCCCCTTAAAAAAATTTTATTTTTTGTTTTTTCTGATTTATTCACAAATGAAACAGGTCATTCCGCTACAATGGTGTCGCTGAAGCTGCAGGCTCGTTTGGCGGCGGACATTCTCCGCTGCGGTCGCCACCGTGTGTGGCTGGACCCTAATGAGGCCTCTGAGATTTCCAATGCAAACTCGCGCAAGAGCGTGCGCAAGTTGATCAAGGATGGTCTGATTATTCGCAAGCCTGTCAAGGTGCACTCGCGCTCCCGCTGGCGCCACATGAAGGAGGCGAAGAGCATGGGCCGCCACGAGGGCGCTGGGCGCCGCGAGGGTACCCGCGAAGCCCGCATGCCGAGCAAGGAGCTGTGGATGCGCCGTCTGCGCATTCTCCGCCGCCTGCTGCGCAAGTACCGCGAGGAGAAGAAGATTGACCGCCACATTTACCGCGAGCTGTACGTGAAGGCGAAGGGGAACGTGTTTCGCAACAAGCGTAACCTCATGGAGCACATCCACAAGGTGAAGAACGAGAAGAAGAAGGAAAGGCAGCTGGCTGAGCAGCTCGCGGCGAAGCGCCTGAAGGATGAGCAGCACCGTCACAAGGCCCGCAAGCAGGAGCTGCGTAAGCGCGAGAAGGACCGCGAGCGTGCGCGTCGCGAAGATGCTGCCGCTGCCGCCGCCGCGAAGCAGAAAGCTGCTGCGAAGAAGGCCGCTGCTCCCTCTGGCAAGAAGTCCGCGAAGGCTGCTGCACCCGCGAAGGCTGCTGCTGCACCCGCGAAGGCCGCTGCTCCACCCGCGAAGACCGCTGCTGCACCCGCGAAGGCTGCTGCACCTGCCAAGGCTGCTGCTCCACCCGCGAAGGCTGCTGCTCCACCCGCGAAGACCGCTGCTCCACCCGCGAAGACCGCTGCTCCACCCGCGAAGGCTGCTGCTCCACCCGCGAAGGCCGCTGCTCCACCCGCGAAGGCCGCTGCTCCACCCGCGAAGGCCGCTGCTGCACCCGCGAAGGCCGCTGCTGCACCCGCGAAGGCTGCTGCTCCACCCGCGAAGGCCGCTGCTCCACCCGCGAAGGCTGCTGCTCCACCCGCGAAGGCTGCTGCTCCACCCGCGAAGGCTGCTGCTGCTCCCGTTGGAAAGAAGGCTGGTGGCAAGAAGTGAAGCGCGCACTAGTACGACCAACTTGTTTTTTTTTTTTGGTATTTTATATTTTCTGAGGAAGAAGTGGGTATTGAGGGTCTTTCTTTCCGCGTTTGTGTTGGTTTGTGGTGTTCGTGACATTATAGTAGATCAAAGTATTCTTCAGTGTCCCTTTTCCTTTTCTCCATCCTTTTTCCTATTTTTTGTTTGTCTTCTCTACGATCTTTGTTGTCGTGTGACCTCCGCTGTATGGAACTGACGGCCGGCGTTGTGAGAGACGATGTCGCACGTCACGGCGGACCTGGAGTATTTTAAATGTGACATGTGCGGGGTGTATCTGCACAAAGACATCTTTTGCGACCATCGACGTGAGTGTAAAGGCCTTGATTCGAAAGAGCTGAAGAAGAGCCAGTGTCGTCAGATCGGGATGGCATTAGACAAGGAGGCACGGCACCGAATTGCGTCACGAATGGCTGATGGAGCAACTCTCGTGCCTGTCGAGCTTGCAGAACGACATCAACAGGCGCGTGTGCGGCGTAATGTGGCGAATTCTTACCAAGCTGAGATAGATAAAAGGCTGCAGGAGCAGCTTGCCCCTGAGAGGATGAAGGCTCTTTCCACATTTCTTTGGGAGTGACCTTGACTGTTGCGCCGTTTCCGTGTCACTATTTCTATTGCTTTTAAATTGCTGGAGAGGCGCGTGTAGGAGAGAAAGAGTAGTAACATGGCGGAATCATCAAAAACGATGTTGCGTAAGTAGAGAGGAGGGAAACATCGAGACGTTGAGGGTTGCGACGGCCAAGATTATGTACATTTACCTGAATTAGGATAAGACTTCATATGGTATAAAGTCGTGGCGTTGTTGGTGGTTATAACAAGCAACGGTGACGATGTCTCAGTCTACACTGCTACAATCAAAGAGTTTTACAGGTACTTGTGGATATTTGTTCCTGTGAGTTTGTTTTCTATTATAATTTATTTTGTCTCAATTTTTTGTTTCCCCGCTTCCTACGGTCTCTTTTTTTCTTCGTTCTTGAAATTTCAATTATTGCTTAACCACAAGCATCCAGTACTTCAACCTCCCCATCAAATGGTGTCGCTGAAGCTGCAGGCTCGTTTGGCGGCGGACATTCTCCGCTGCGGTCGCCACCGTGTGTGGCTGGACCCTAATGAGGCCTCTGAGATTTCCAATGCAAACTCGCGCAAGAGCGTGCGCAAGTTGATCAAGGATGGTCTGATTATTCGCAAGCCTGTCAAGGTGCACTCGCGCTCCCGCTGGCGCCACATGAAGGAGGCGAAGAGCATGGGCCGCCACGAGGGCGCTGGGCGCCGCGAGGGTACCCGCGAAGCCCGCATGCCGAGCAAGGAGCTGTGGATGCGCCGTCTGCGCATTCTCCGCCGCCTGCTGCGCAAGTACCGCGAGGAGAAGAAGATTGACCGCCACATTTACCGCGAGCTGTACGTGAAGGCGAAGGGGAACGTGTTTCGCAACAAGCGTAACCTCATGGAGCACATCCACAAGGTGAAGAACGAGAAGAAGAAGGAAAGGCAGCTGGCTGAGCAGCTCGCGGCGAAGCGCCTGAAGGATGAGCAGCACCGTCACAAGGCCCGCAAGCAGGAGCTGCGTAAGCGCGAGAAGGACCGCGAGCGTGCGCGTCGCGAAGATGCTGCCGCTGCCGCCGCCGCGAAGCAGAAAGCTGCTGCGAAGAAGGCCGCTGCTCCCTCTGGCAAGAAGTCCGCGAAGGCTGCTGCACCTGCCAAGGCTGCTGCTGCACCCGCGAAGACCGCTGCTCCACCCGCGAAGGCCGCTGCTCCACCCGCGAAGGCTGCTGCTCCACCCGCGAAGGCTGCTGCTCCACCCGCGAAGGCTGCTGCTCCACCCGCGAAGGCTGCTGCTCCACCCGCGAAGGCTGCTGCTCCACCCGCGAAGGCTGCTGCTCCACCCGCGAAGGCTGCTGCTCCACCCGCGAAGGCTGCTGCTGCACCCGCGAAGACCGCTGCTCCACCCGCGAAGGCTGCTGCTGCACCCGCGAAGACCGCTGCTCCACCCGCGAAGACCGCTGCTCCACCCGCGAAGGCCGCTACTCCACCCGCGAAGGCTGCTGCTCCACCCGCGAAGGCTGCTGCTGCTCCCGTTGGAAAGAAGGCTGGTGGCAAGAAGTGAAAGGATGCTGAATATTTTTTTTTTTGTTTTTATTTTTCTACCTATTTTATATATTTTTATTTATTTGTTTCGACTGTGTGGGTGTGTTTGTTCCTGTGGTTACTGAGATCGTAGATTTGGAAGTACCGTTATAATATATATATATATATTTGTGTTTCTGCGGGAATGTGGTAATTTTTATTACAAGAGGAGGCTGGCGTCAAGGAAAGTCCGCAAATATGATTCCGAAGCTGAACATAAATAGCATTCTTGAGATGAGTGGAAAATCTAGGGAACAAAATGCTGCTGGGGGTAATCGAATGGAGGCTATGCGAACGCCACAGGAAATGCTTTCTTCTACGCCCCTGCGTGTCCGCAGTACTGTCAAGAGTGTGCCTCGAATTCCCCATGATGGGTCGCCCACTCATTCTTGGCGTTCTAGTGCCACTAACAAATTCGAGGAAAGTGGTTCAGGTTTTGATCTGCCTCGACGCGCGGAGGAGCTCAGTTATGTTTTGGGTGGGAATGTCCTGCAGATTCAGGACGTTCAAACACTGCAGCTGAAGGCCGTTGAAATGGCAGAGCGGCTGCTGCGTATGGAGGAGTGGTATAAAGAGCAATTGCATGAACGCAGTTCATATCTTGAGCACCGGTTGATGCAGTTGACAGCCTCCACAGTTGGTGGCTGTAGCCAACCGGCCTCACCACCAATTGATAGGTTGGTTGCGCCGGCAATAATAAGAAGCCGACAAGTTCCTAGCAGCACGATGACAGGGTTGAGCCGCCCCACACTGAATGTGGGCGCAGCAGCTTCCATTCGTCAAAATGCCGTTCCGGCTGCGCCTAATACGCCCAACACCGGCCTGGCAAATTCGAGGACACCTGACAGTTCTCGCCACCTCATCCATCACCGTAACACCACACCAGTGCGTGATCCTCCTTTTTCAAGCCAAAGTGCTGCGTTGCGCCACACACCCTTTAGCAGACGTCCAAATAGAGATGGAGGGTTGAACAGTGGAGGCCGTTCAAAGGGGTCAGGAATAGAACGACGTAAGTTGCGTAGTGCAAGTTTGACCATAAGCCGCGGGTCGAGAGGGAGTAGCGATGCTGGAATCGAGGAACCTGATGATTCATCCAGGCGGCGGAAAAAGCGACGTAGCCTGGCTTCACCCCTGTTGGTGGCAGTGCCAGTGACGAACAACACCCCTAAGCATCAACGTCCTTCATCGGGGAGGCTGGGGCATACGCCTTAGGCTACTGTCATGTTTGAGTAGTGACTTTTATTTGACTACATCTTGTTTTTTTTGTGTGTGCGTGCATGTATGTATTGGATGTTTTGGATGCCGGACAGCCCTGTTTGTATTTGTGGAACTAGAGCCTATTTAAGATGTGGGATGTGGGAGATGTATTTTTTTTTCTTTACTGCCAACTCTCCGCACTCATCAGGCAAGTATTACCCTATTTGTGGGAATTTGTCCACCGAGCAAATGACATACTTGCACACCTCTTTTGGGAAGTCATATCCTCTTTTCCTCATGCTTCTTATGCGATTCTGGGCGGTGTGGTTGTGGTTGTGGTGGAAGAATGGAAGTGCCGCACATTCTATCATGCGTTTGTTTAACCCCTTTTTTTTTTTAATTGTGGTTTCCTTGTGATTAGTTGACGCATGAGTATTTTTTATCCTCCACTTTTTTTCTGTTTATTTATTTATTTATTTATTTATTTATTTATTTTGTATGGTGCTCATGCGGGTTAGACAGAAAGAAAGACTGAGAGTGAGAAAATACACAAGGGAGAAGAAGAAGTGAGAAGTGGAGAGTGAAGGCGAAGAGAATGGACCAGCAGAGCAAGGCCCCAAGCCCGACGCCCGGTTCACCACGGCGACCAGCAGTGAAGAACATTCTGAAAAACGTAGAGAGCCATGTTCGTCTCATGTCGCATCTTGAGTACACGTCGACTTCCTCCAGCTACACCTCTTTGCGCCTCAAGAACGCGCAGACCGATAAGTGGTCTGACCCGTTTAATGTCACACGTGTGCACAGGGCTACTCCAACGGATATTTTCTACCATGAAGTTATCGCGCCCTGTGTGTCGAACTGCCTGGCGGGACAGAGCTACCTCTTCTTGGTGAGCGGGCCCTGTGAGAGTGGCCGTAGCCAAACCCTCTACGGCAGCCCGCACCATAGCGAGAAGGGGGTTATAGAGCTCGCCGCAGAAGAATTACTGCGGCGTGTGACAGAGACGACAGATGGGGAGGAAACTGGAGGGTTTCGCGCGACCGTAACGCACTCGGCATTTATTACGCGTGGATCTCAGTTGCTGGAGACGGTAAGCGGCAATCCAGTGCCGATTGTGGAGTTTCCACCGCCGTTGGGGTCTACTCCATTACCACAAATGCGTCTGCTCGATTCAGCCTCCAGCGCCGTACAGATACCCACTAAGAAGCACATGGATACATCCTGCATCGTGCAGTTTCACGTCTACAGACCGGTCGATTCATCGGGGCGACGTTCAATGGCTACAATAACATTTGTGGATGTTGCCGCATTTCGTCTACCTCATTGCACTGAAGTTATTCATCTCATTGAAACGGTGCGTCGTGTGGCGGGTCTCTCAAATGCTGGTGATCCCGATTTTAAGCATACAAAGTTAACAACCTTACTTGAATCAGCACTTGTGGGCTACGTGACACTAATGTCAATCACAACAATCAGTGGACGGCAGGATTTACACGAGTCTGCGTGCGATGCCTTGCGTTTTGCGGAGTCACTTAGCCGTATTCATCAAGTCCTGATGCTTGTGCACATCAATATTCCCAAGTGGTTGTTGGACACGGCGGAAAAACTTGAGGATCTTCGTATGCAACGGGAACGGATCCTCTCGGAGCAGCACTCCCGTGGTGTTTATGATTTTTATCGTGCTGCCGCCAAGTGGCTGTCGGAGCATGTCAGCGATGTTGACGGCACCTTTGATAAGTTACTTGAAGAGACGGAAAGCATCCGTCAAGAGGTTTCGCATGAGGTGAAAGCCCAGATAAAAGACCTCCAAGCACGCATACAGGATGAACAGCAGGAGTGTGCGTCGCAGCTGGAAAGAACACGGGCCGCCCACGCTGTGACGTCGTCACAATTAGAGGCGGTAAAACGGCTAGACGAGACAATTGCGACGCTCGACCAGCAGCTCACGCAAAGAGACTTCTACAGTGACCACAAAATCAGTGAGATGCGCATTGAAATATCCACACTGGAGAACGAGACGAATATGCATCGACAGGAGCTCACACAACTGGAGAAGGAGGAAAAACTCTACGCCAGCAAATACAAGGAGGTGGTTGATGTCCTTGGGAAGTATGCTGAGGACCTTGCTTGGGCACAGGTGTACTTTGCACACGCCATCGAGATGAATGCCATCAACCAAAAGAAGGAGGAACTTGAGGCAGAGCTGGAGCTTGCCTCTCGGGTGGCTCGCCGGGCAACAGACACCCTTCGTTTTGACCGTGTGCGCCGTTCAAAGATATCACGCTTGACAATGATGCAACAGAAGGTTGACGCCCTTCGAGAGAGAGTAAATCCCAACAGCAGCGCAAATAACGGGAGCTTTAGCCGATCCGAGTGTCACGAGGACTCCGTTTCATTGTCTCCAGGGCGCCGGCGGAGGCGTTACGTGAGCCCACGCTATTCAGCGATGTGACATTTTGCTATATATTTTTATACGTTGTGCGTCTGTGTATGTGTATTTGTGACTCAATTAGATGTGTTTATGTTAGAGGCGAATAAGAATAGATGGTATTGTGAGAGACGTGACTGCAGGGCTTGAATACATCCGTTTTGAGCTTCGGTCTTTAGCATCCGTTTTTACAAGTGTTGATACCTTTGTTTTGTTTATTTATTTTGTTTGTTGCGTGACGGGGGGGGGGGGGGGGGAAAAAAAAAAAAGGCCCGGGTTTTTTTTTTCCTGGTTAC
>NW_001849530.1:95966-130850 GCF_000209065.1 Trypanosoma cruzi
GGGGGGGGGGGGGGGGAAGAGAAATAAGGGCCAGTGTTTTTTTTTTCTTGTTTACATACATTCTTTTATTCTCATGCGAAGATGCATAACTTTCATGAGGCATGTATGATCGTTGGAGTAGGCATCGGTAGATACGCACTTGGGTAGTTATGTGGGCGGGAAGATGAATATAAACGAACGGTGGTGTGCTGCATTATCCAACCGTTTTTCCCCTGTTTGTTTAGTGTCTCCGCAGCGTCTCGCTTTCTCTCTTTGTTTATTAGTGCGTGACGTCCCGCTGCATTGTTTTTTTCCCCATTATTTTTGTGCATTTTTGGCTTTCCTCTTCCCCCGTATCCCCCACCCTCGTGAGGAAGAAAAAGGGTACTATTTGCGGCAGCGGTAGCGCTGGTAGCAGTAGCAGTATTAGCTGTGGCGGTTGTATCAGTACCAGGCAAAGTGCGGGAACAGGACGAGGAGAACGATATTTTGATAAGGGCCGCTCCAAGGAAGGGGAACGGCAATGGAGAAGGAAAACCGAAAAGGGAAAACGCAGGACGTGGCGCCGCCGCCTGAATTTCGCGTAGATGGAAGCGTCGCAGATGACAGTTCGCGTCGTGATGCCTCGGTGTCACAGGGGGCGAGTGAGGAGCAGCAGGCACAACCGAGCGACGGTGAGCTCCTGCATGAGGTGCTGGCGATGAACACGCTTGCAATGCAGCGATGCAATACGGAGGCATTGGAGTATGCCACCACTATTCTTAGCGATGCGTACATGAAACTGCACAACCACGTGTCCAGCGGCGATGAACGGCTAATGGACACACTGCGCTCCACGACGCTTAACAACCTCGGTGTTGTCGAGTGTCACCGTGGTCAACACCGCCAGGCACTCAGTCACTTTGAGGCAGCGCGACAGTTGGAGGAGAAATGGGGCTCGGCCTCACCATCTGTTGCGCTCAACACCTGTGCTGCATACAACGCACTGGGAATGTACGATAAGGCAACAGCCGCCGCGATAGAGACCATCGACATGCTGCGCACCTTGACGATCCAAGAGGAAAAAGGAAAAACGTCCACACCTCCGGTTGCTGAAGGCGGCAGCTACTCGCTGCAAGGGACCGGAATTGAGGTCGCCAAGTCTGAAAACAAGGCGCTTTGGGGTGCCGCCTGGCACAATCTGGCCGTTGCGCAAATCAACACGGCGAAGTTAACTAAGCATCCCACTGAGCACTGCAATGCTGCAGTCCTCTTTCAAAATGCGATGCGTGCAACGCAGGAGCTTCTTGGCAATGACCACCCCATGACAAAAAGCGTAACCGAGACATATCGCGCTGTGCGGGACGTCCTACGCTCTTACGGTGTCTACAAACAACACCACACGATGCTCACCGTGCCACCGCGACCGGTTGATCCTCGTGATGAGGAGGACGATATGGAGAGATACCTGCAGCAGTGTGTCGGCAAATCAAGACGTCGTGCGAAGGACAAGTTTCACCGTGACCTCACCATCACGTTCTGCGGGGAGGCCACTAATGGAGTGAAGTTGACGGAACGCCTGGACCCCACGCCATACCCCGGTGCCGTAGATGTAACTTTCCGTGACAAGAGTAGAAAAAAGATGCCGCGTGTGTTGCGCGGTATGACGCTGAGCGGAACTCTCCTGAGGGCTGGGCAGCTCTACGGCAACCCGCACCCACTCCTGTATTCACTGCCGCCCAACTACGACCCGATGGATCCGTCAAATCCGAATGATGGCTGCAACTTGGGAAGCAACCCTTACGTGGGGATGACATCCAATTCTCGAGCACCCGCACCTTGGAAGGAGTCCCCTTCCAAACAGCGGAAGAAAAACACCACCGCGAGATCTGCGTTGTCCACTCAATTCCATTCGGATCTCAATTTTCAGAGGATACCGCCTTCATTGGCTCACCAACAATCCACGAACAATTACCACGAAATTCTTTCAGTACAACAGCAGCCCCCATCCAGCTACAACCCGACACAGGAGGCTTACAGGCCGATGCCATCCAGTTCTAAGTCTAAACCTGACGTCTACAACCCGACGCAGGAGGCTTACAGGTCGATGCCATCCAGTTCCAAGTCTAAACCTGACAGCTACAACCAGACTCCATCCAGCCAAAACCCGACACAGGAGGCTTACAGGCCGATGCCATCCAGTTCCAAGTCTAAACCTGACGTCTACAACCCGACACAGGAGGCTTACAGGTCGATGCCATCCAGTTCCAAGTCTAAACCTGACGTCTACAACCCGACACAGGAGGCTTACAGGCCGATGCCATCCAGTTCCAAGTCTAAACCTGACGTCTACAACCCGACACAGGAGGCTTACAGGTCGATGCCATCCAGTTCCAAGCCGAGGCCGGACAGCTACAACCAGGCTCCAGCAGCTTATACGCCGACACCGAACATTCAGCAACAATCACCGTCAACCCACCAGCAGGCACCGTCTAGCTCTCAACCAAAGTCGGCGGGTGGAGGAAGCGGCAAAAAGGCTCGGCGATCGACTCCAGGAAGGATCACCCCACCCAGCAAGGCACGCCCAGAGTCCAGGGAGCTAGCCCGGGGCCAACAGGCATCCCCAAAACTTCCGCCCCTGGGGAAAGCACCGGCGCGAAATGGTCCTGCTTCAGGGTCTTCGGTAAGGGCCCGTGACGACGGTAACAGTCTAAACGCTCAAATTCACGGTGCGTACAAGTTGGGTACGCCAACGGCAGATCCTACGTACGAGCAAGTGAAATACATTTTGTTGGCCGAACCTCAGGAGAACCAGCGGCAGCAACGTGGGGGAGTGGGGAAATACCTGGTTGATGATCCGACAGGACAAATTTCTCTTTTGGGCGATGCTGAACGGCATAAAGCGGGCAGTGGGTGCTTCTCAGAAGCGGATGGCAACAAGAACCACCCACTCTTTGATGCAATGTGGGTGGCAGCCCAGAGGCCCATGGATGCCAGCGAGACCCGGGCAGTTGGGCGGCCCAGCTACTACGTTTCCTCCGTCCTTGACATCTCAAAGGATTCGGTGCGCATGCCAGAGGAGGCTTTGCAGATGATGTTGTCAAGTATTTCTTCTTCCGAAGATGAAACCGCACCCATGCCAGTTCCCAGCATCATGTGAGGTAACGAGCAACGCCACCAATGACGCTTCAACAATAAAAGCCAGGAAAATAAAAGGCACGGTATCGGTGTTGCAACCTTTATTTTTTTTTTGCACAGTCAATGTGTACGGTGCAAAGAACATTTTCCCTCTATGTATAGACTTGTTTTAGTCCCTTCTAGGTGTGTGTATGTGTGTGTGTTTGTGGGGACAAAAGCGGTGGAATGTACGAAAAAGCAAAAAACAAACAACGAAAAAGGAAAACTCAGAGAAAACACGGGGATGACAAAATATATGTGAAGAGTTTAGACGGCTTTGGAGTGTGAGGAAGAGGTGGACCTGGAGAATTCAGAACGAGTCACACATTAGCAACGTTATGATTGCTGAGAATTCTTTTCTTTTTCTGGTTGTGCTTTTTTTTCTCTTGTTGTTTATGTGCGCATTGCTTTTACTCCTTTTGGTCGCCTCGGTTCCGGGTGTCCCTCGCCACCTCCAATTTGTGTTCTCCCCATTTTTGTTTGTGCTTTCCTGTTGACTGTTGTTGACGCGATCTTTATATGGCACATGTATGGTTGCTTCCTTGTGCCTTTTATCCCGTTACAGACGAAACTGAACGGGGGAGAAGAAAAACAAAATAATCCGTGTTTTTTGTCTTCTTTTTTTTTGAGGGCGGAGTTTTTTTTTTTTTTTTAAATTCCTTGTGTTAATTGCGGGGGTGCATGAATGCCTTTCTCCCCTCTTCCGTCCGCCTGGTGGTTCAGCTCTTTTTTTTTTTTTTTTTGGTTGGCGTTTCAATTGCTCAGGCAGAAGAGGGGACACACACACAAAAGAAAAAGAAGAAACGGAGAGAAACAGTTGCCGTGGGCAGTGAATACTCCCACGCCTCGGTGACGTCTGTCTTCATTACACACCCACGCACACGGGGCGGCGGCACAGTTGACAAACACGAAAAAAAAAGGGGGAAAATTCAGAGGGAAACGTTGGGCTGCGCGGATACGCAGGGAAACGTTGAATTTTATCAAATGGCACTTGTTCATTCCCACTACGGCAGCGATGCCATTCACACGCGGCTCAACGAGGATCCACCGTCATCGGAAGAAATTGAGCGCAGGCGTAGGGCGGGATGTCTGCCGCACTCCAACCGGCTTGTCCACCGCCTCGTCGTTTTGCCCGTCACACCACCATCGATCTATGAGGGCGAAACCACACAGTCACCCGTAGAAACGCAAGGAACGCACAATGTACGGCGGGCAAATGAGCGGGACCGGCAGCGACGGGCGCGGTACGCTAGTCTTCTCCGGAGTCATTATGTCCCTCTTGTACCGTTCTCCACCTTCTCCGAGCCCCAGGAAAGATCCTTCAAACTCCTAACCATTTCTAAATATCCAGAAGCGCGTAGACAGCCGCAATGTGCTCAATCCGAAGAGGACTACATGATGTGTGGAGGGTTTTATCCTGGGCCCGACCAGTACGATCATCGTGGGGGGCCCAGGTTGGGCGTCATGCAACAACATACGGTGCAACTAGAGAGGGTGCATTCGCGTCATGTGGCGCCCCCACCGTCTCGTCTTATTAACGCACCGGGCAATGAAGACATTCTCTTTCCCATCTAACGTGCTCAGTCCAGAACTCATGAAGAGTATCTAGAGGATTATCTATTGTCGAACTTACTGTACGATTTGCACACCCCACTAAATCATACTGCACCTCTGGGTGAGGACTGCTTCAATGTCTGCTCATCATGGTAACGCAAATTACTTACACTCTCCGATAAAACCAACCCTCTTCCTTTTGCAAGCAAACGCTAACGAGAATAGGAGAATAGAGACGGGAACTACTATATACATATATGTATCTTCAGGGGCAGCTCATACAAATACAGAAGACAAGAGAAAAACACATTTATTCACTCTGCAAGGGCTACACTTTTGGAACGATGACACTAAGCAATTACAAGAAATGGCAAGGGACATAAATACATACGTGTGAAAGGCCACGGTGAGCTGGAAGGACTCGCCGTGGAAAACCGTTGTTGCTGCTGGGCTTTAACTGAAGCCTCGGACCGTCTGGTGGGAGATGGAACACGCGAAGCGAGCTGCATTGCCTCGTATGTGAAGGTGTTCCACAACATTCTCGAAGAGGCGCGGTTGGTGCAGGAGAAGCGGCTGAATGAGGCCATGGAGTTTCTTGCCTCGCACCAAAAGAAAAAGACTGACGATGTGGGAGCGGTGAACGCTGAGCGTAGGAATCTGGAGAATAAAGTGATGGAAGGCGAGTCCAATGAATTTTGCGAGGCGACCCGCTACATCACGACACTCTTGAAGGAGAAGCGTGAGCTGGCCATGAACATTGGGTTGGTCCATTTACTCGAGAATTGGAATTACTTTGGTTTTACTGCTTTACCTGCTGTTCACGCTGGTGTTGCTTGCTGGGTTGGACGGCACCGTCGAAAACTACGGCATGGATGATTAATTGGCAGTGATCACATTTGCGATTGAGTTCCTCGGGATTGACTCAAGTGTTTTTAACAGCTTTGTGCTTCAGCGCCTCTCGTGCGACATCTGCGTGACGGCGGTCTCCCTGCTGACTGTTACGGCCATTCTGCTGGTGAGTTTTTCTTAGGAAATCGGTGGGCACAGCGACGTTGCCGCTTTCACTGTGATGCTGATTGGCGTCACGTTTGTTGGCATGCCAGCGAACTACGCCAGCAGTGTGTTTTTGGGTGATGAATGATGTAAACTTGTCTCCTTTCTGTTTGCCTTGACGGGTTGCCCCGGTATCTTTGCTTTTGTGCCTTTGTGGTCTCTACTTTTATTTTTATTTTGCATCTTCTTACTTTTCTCTCTTTCACCTTGTACTTGTGCTTAACGTTTGCCTGTGGCTCTGTGTAGTGTATATGTGGGTGTCTCTCATTTTCCCACTGCACTCATTCCCCTTGCGTTCCATTATTTGGTATTGCGACCAGTTGAGTTAGATACCACCGCCTTTGCGTTCAACGCAGCAAAGGCATTGATTACACAGCAGCAAGTGGGTGGGTGGATTATTTTCTGTTTCTTTCTTTTTTTCTTTTTTTCTCTGTGTGTGTGTGTGTGTGTGTCAGACAGAGGGGGAGTGAAGGGGAAGGGCTGTGAAATCTTCTCTGTTGACATCCGCATCCACTTAGACTTGTTGGTCCCACGGCACGATGCTCCGTCGGGTGTTGCCGTTATTTTGCTACAGTGTACCGCAAATTTCTCGCGTCGGCATATTTCCACTGCACTTGGATCCGCCTACAGTTCAGCATCGGGAGATTTTCCGACTGCTGGTTGGTGAAAGAGGCTTTGATCACAAGAATGTCAGCAGCAGCGGCAACCATGCTGTTTATGGGGGTGGTGATGGTCACCGCCATGATAACAACAACAACACCAACAGCCAGCTTGCGGGCTCACTCTGGTGCCTTGAGTCTCTTGCGGAGAGTTTGAAGAGCAGCGAATGCGTGCCATTCGACCACCTCATTTTGGTTCCCAACACACGATTTCCCGTCACCCTGCGTCTCTCCACACACCTTGCTGCCTTGACAACTCTTGTCACGCGTGGTCTTTCTCGAGTGCACGTGGACTTTACCGCGCTTGAGCATCCAGATGAGGACATGCCGTGCGTGTACGAGTTGACACAGAAGTACAGGAACAGCACACTGGTGCACTGGCTGCAGGACGCACATGAGATGCAGAAGTGGGCCCACTTTGGCGATGTGAAGCTACGCGTACCAATGTTGCTACTGCAGACGGTAAGCTTCCCTGTCAGTATGGTGGGTAAGCCGCGCGATCCGCGCTTTATTGGGAAGTATTTTCCTGGTGGCTCTGGGGCGTTGTTGGCGGCAGACAGGGCGTCCACAACAAAGCAACCGTTGGGACAGCCCCGGCAAGAAAAGAAGACGGAAGATGCCGCGTCTGTCCCTATAACTAATGGTGGCAATCATGACGAACACGACGACAAAGGTGTAAGTATTGGCAACCGAGGTGGTAACTTTGTCAATTCGCCTCGTTGGGTAAATGGGGGCTATGGCGAGCAAGAGGTGGAAATTAGTCGATCATACATAAGTTCCTCAACTTCGTCGTGGTTGGCATCTTCGGATAATGTCCCTTTATTGTTGCAGCCATCTGAACAAGCAGAACTTGGTAAAACTGGCAACGGTGAGAATGGCAAGAAGGATGCGGACTACATCTTGAGGAAAGACGCTGATCTTAGCAGCAGCGTGAACGGAGGCCATAGTAATGCCGGGGAAATGAATGGGGAGAGTGAGACGGACATGAGTGAGAGAGGCACGGAGACGCAGCCAAACCACACCGTAGATAACAGTAGTCGGCCGTCGTCAGCGAAGGAGATGAAGGAGAGAGAGGGCAGAGAAGAGGAGATTGATACCATGACCATGCCGTATGATACCATGCCGGTTCGTCGCAAAGTTCGTCACCTCGTCGAGGAGCTCTTTTCTACACATCAGAGCATGGAGGGAGGTCACGGTCGTAGTTCCACCAACGCTCCGCCGCCGCATGTTGAGGTGCACACCGTTCACCGTTGTACCGGGGCAGATGTACGTCAGGCGCTCTGGGAGCGTGAGGTGGATCCAACACTGCTGCTTACAGAACCGGTATATCGCTATATCAATAGTCATGGGCTTTATCACGATTACCGCAAAGACAACTACCCGAAGCTGACACAGGTACAACATATTGGTGCTAGCAGCAATACTAGTAGTAGCAGTAGTATGAGCAGCACGAGTGCGTGGCGAAGAGGCAAAGTGCAGGCAATCGGTCCCGCTGCGGTTTTGTCTTTCCCCGGCCTCATACCAAGGTTGGAGCTGCACTATGACAGGAACAATATCCTTGCCCGCGAATATTACGAGAAACTTAGTGTGTTTGAGGCAAACGCTGATGAGGAACCTGATCTTATTGTGCCTATCGGCGGCGATGGCTACATGATGCATTGCATTCGAAATAACTGGAACCGTTTTATTCCCTTTTTTGGTGTGAACGCCGGGCACGTTGGTTACTTGCTGAATGACCCCTCCACCTTGGGCGAGCTCTTCTTTGCCCCACTCAAGCTGCACACCACAATCATGCTCTACTGCCTCGCCGAAAAGGAGACAGAGACTGGGGAGAAGGTGCTGTTATCCGAGTTGGCCTTCAACGATGCCTGGGTTGAGCGATCCAGTGGCCAAACCGCCCTCATCCGCATCCTCGTGAATGGCGAGGAGCGCATCCATTTGTTGCGTGGCGACGGTGTGTTGGTATCGACGGCGGCTGGCAGCACGGCGTATTGTCAGGCACTCGGCGCATCGCCCGTCCCGGTCGGGGCGCCGTTGATTCAAATCGTGGGCAGCAATGTCGTGTCCCCGGCGCAGTGGCGGCCGACGCATCTGAACCAGGAGGACCATGTGGAGCTGGAGGTGATTGACAGCCTCAAGCGGCCATGCCGTTGCTTCGTGGACTCCGTGGACATGGGGAATGTCACACGCATGCTGGTACGCTCCAGCCGAGCCGCAGGGGTTGTGATCGCCTTTACGAGTAGCTGCGATCTCCAGCAGAAGCTATATCAAATGCAGTTTCCAAATAACATGTGAAGACGCATAAACCGACCGCTTTCCAACGAAGAGAAGAAAAAAAAAAAAGGGCAAAATGGCCGGAAGTGAAAAGGAAAAACAAAAAAAGTATGAAGAGTAGGAGGAGATGTCTCCTGCATGCCGTTCAATTGTGCGCTGTTGGCATTATGAATTATCATTGCTGTTATATATGCTTTTTTATGTGCATGTGTGTGTACTTGGGTCTGTCATCATGCTCCTTTCCTCCTAATCCTCCTCCTCTCTTGTTGTTTTCTCAATGTGTTTTTTTTTTTTTTTTTTGCGTCCGTCGTGAGGATGGGGTTGAGTGCGGGCAGAAACGGCTGCTGAGTGAAGCCGAAGAAAAGAAAAGAAAAAAGAGGGTGAATGGAGGGAAAAAATAATGATGACAACTTCAAAAATGAAAACGAAGAGAGAGAGGAATAGACAGTGGGGGAGATATGCCATAAGAAAAAGTTCAAATGCTTCTACATGTATTTACCCGCATTTATGCGTGAGTCCCGGGAGAGTGGGGGGCGTACGCAGACCTTCATTCATCCTTCCCCCAATCCCTTCCTTCCCCTGCACAAATTAAAGACCCCATCCCCCTTTTCAAGGGAGTAGCAAAGAAGAAAAAAGAAAAAAAGAAAGGAGAACACAACAGAGGGCGAGGGTGAGATGTGGAGTCATTCCAACGGACGAAAGCTGCAAGAAAACGGCGAAGCTTTTAGCTGATTGGCATTCACAAACCTTTTTTTTTTTTTTTTTTTGGTTTGGACCACACACACACAACAGACGTATTCTCCTCCGTGTTGTTGGGCGGTGAGAGAAAGAGAGAGAGGGAGGGAGGGAGGGAGGATGCGTTTATATATCCATTTTTTTTTTTTTTTTTGCACGTATACCTCATTTATTTATTTGTTGACTTGCGAGTCTACTCGTAGCTTTGGGGGAAAAGAAAAGGAAGGGTGAAGAGCCGGTGACAACACCAACAAACAGACAGACAGACAGAGACGGGGTGAGGGGCTAGGCACAGGTGTAGACAGATAGATAAAGAGAGGGGGTGGAGAGGGAGACGTACACGTATAAATACATTGCGTACACATACCGGTGCTCCCCCACATTCCCACAAAATCACGAAATCAGACCCAAGGAATTTAGAAGACTTTAGAAGAAAAAGAAGTTATTGTTATTCTTTTGGTTTAATCATGCAGGGCAACGAGAGTCAGCCGCCCCAGCCCCTTCGGCGTGGTGAGCATAATGCTGCGGCGATGCTTCCTGTTGATCCATCGTTTATATTTGACGAGGGAAGAGGCACCGTTCCTTTCACCCAGCAAGGCACTCAGCAGCCAACGCTTTCCGCATCACGTCAGCGTCCTCGCTTTGCCACCGCGCAGGATCTTGATGATGCCCTCCTGCAAGCCATTGAAGGTAAAATTACCCGCAAGAATGCTTGGGTCTCGAAGGACGCTAGCAACCTGCTGGAGGGCATCACCCATACGGTTGAGAGCACATTAGATGCTGCAACAACTACCGACGAGTATTCCAGCTTTGCCAAGGTGGCAACTGTTGTGGAGGGATGCTCAAAGGTCTGGACAAGTCGCGTTGACAGCACTTACCAGCGCTCCAACCAGATGGTACGGCGTCTGCTGCGAAACGAAGAGGGCGGTGATGATGGCAGCGACGGCGAGAGAAATGTTGCGGATGATGACGCCAGTGGCGAAGGCCCTGCTGCTGCCGCTGCTGCTGAACGCAGGAAGAAGGCTGCCCAACGCCGCACGCAGTCGGTCCGCACTATCGCAATGGATCCGTCAGAAATCAATTTGGACGGCAGGGGTCGCATGACACTTGTTCACACGGGCATGAATGCACAGTTTCGTGCCATCACGGAAAAGTTTGATCAGGGCAACGCCCAAGGTCTGTTGCTGCACAACACACCATTGGGGAGCGCGGGAAATTTGATTCTCGACGTGGATTACGCACGCGATACAGGTCGGGAGTACTCTGCGCGACGTATTCGACTCTCTGGTGGATCACGAAAAGTCAAAGAAGAACCGGAGGACGAGGAAACGGTAACGTTCGCTGTTGCTGAAGAAGAGTTCGATGTTGGTCTTGACGCTCCCCTCGAATTACCTCCGTTCCAGTCTGTTTTTTTGACAACAGCGTCGGCGGGGCACAGTCCGCTTTCCGGCGATGGAAGTGTTAGTGGCAGTGGCGCAGGAGGTGGTAACAGACTGAGTGGCAATAGCAGCATGAAGGCAGAGGAGGAGGAGGCCTGGCGGCCATCGATCATGTTGCCGTCGCTGCTGCTTCTACCACACACGGCGCCGATACAGGCGGAGGAACCTGGAGGTGGCCATATGATGACTGCAGGGGAACCACAAGGCCAACCACAAGAAAATCCACAGGAGCTGGGGGCCGTTACCTCGCTCTTCCCTACAGAATACCAGCAACAGCAACAGCCTCCTGAGTATGATCATGGCATGGATGATGGGGACTGGGGTGGCGGCATGGATTACGGCGATTTTTGTGACGATGGCAACACAGTTGCCAGCGTTGGTGTTGCGGATGGGAGCGATGCAAATAGTGAGTTTTTGCGCGAGCGTGCCGTGGCGGAGGCGCGTCATTTGGTCTCAGGAGCCACGGAGTTAAATGCCATGGACGGTTGTCTTTTCGGGGAAAATCGTCTGGCACTCGAGGCAGAAGACCCCACATCATGGTTCCCGCTTGCAGAGCCACCAGCAAATGCCTTGTTGGGTAGTGGAGCACACAAAAACTCCGAATTGCTGCGGCTGCACAAGGAGCACCGTGTCGTCCAGGCTTTTGCACAATCCCCGGGAGCCTCCACACCGGCGAACAAACGTGTTAAGCGAGAGAAGACCGTTGTGTTTGATCTACCGGGCGAGCTGATCTCTACCTCTGCTGCAGGAGGCTCTGGAGATGGTGGGGACGTGGTGAGCTCCTTGTCCTCATCCTCTTTCCTCCTGAGCGGAAAAGGCTTTGACAGTTCAACCCTCAAGCAGAGCACAACTGTCGGAAAGAACATTACGTCAATTGGGAAGGAACTACTGCTCAGTAAGGATCCAAATGCCATTCTTGCATTTACACAGAGTGCTGTGCAGCGCAGCAGGGCGCAAGAGGCGGGGTTGTTGCTTGCAGAGCCGCCCGTGCCCGGTAAAAGCATTCCGTCGTATCTTCCATATCCAATCACCGTGCCGAGTTTCTTTCAGCCCTTTTCAACGTCGCTCTTGCAGTGGAATCTCTTGCGCAAGTCCGCAACGGGCCAAAATTTTGCACTCAGCAGCGCTGCACCGTCACGACGCGTGAGTGGCATGACTGCGAAGAATGACTGGGATACAGGGAGGAATGAAGACTCGCAGAGTCAATTTGGAAACCACGACGATGCAGATGGCGGGGGTAGCGTCTCCGGCACAGTCGGCGCCATGCCGGCGGAGTTTTTTTACGGCGGTGCTGAGGCCGACGACGAATTCATGGGCGCTGGCGGGTACGACGACTACGATGAGGATGGCGGTCGCGCTTACGGGGACGTGGAGGACCCGCTGCGGCAAGTGGAGGCGCAAATATTGTCAAGCTTCGAGCGGTTAGAGTTGGCGCGGGCAGCAAGCAGCACGGGGACAGTGTTGAACGACGGACGCCGCAGTGGTGCCGATGAACTCGCTGGCGCTGATCCAATGAGGCTTGCGAAAGTCCTGCAGCCGCCACAAACGGCGCTCCCGTCGCAGGTGGACGTTGCGAAGCTGCGGCAGGCGATGTGGGAGTTGCTGGACGACGCGATACAACGCAGCTCCGCCGTCAAGGAGCAGTGCCACAAGAGGGAGGTGCGGCAGAAAACGGCGGGTCACAAACGTCGCCGTGCGGCCAATGGGGATGAGGACGAGGACGACGACGAGAGGGATTCGGAGAGGCCGAGTGGGAACGATTTGCCGCGGTTCAGTGAAATTGTTATGCCAATTTTGCCGCGGGTGCCGACGATATCCGCCACCGGCACTCTCTCTCCAGCCTTCTTCTTCTTTTCCATTCTCTTCCTTGCCAACGAGCACGGGGTGGTGCTGGAGAGTGTTCCGGGGCTGGACGACCTCGTCGTGCAAGGCGTGAGCCACCCAACGACCCCCGCAGCCGCAGAGTAACAGCAAAGTGGAGAACAAACATTAGAACGAGGAGAAAAAAAAAAAAAAAAGAGAGGGTGCAAAATAACATGCCTTTTGATATTTTTTGTCGTGAGGCCACGAAAGACAAACAAACAAAAAATGAATAAATAGAAAAATGAAGAGGAGGGGAAAGAGGATGGTCGAGAAAAGTTTTTTTCTTCTAATTCCTCACTTGCTTTCCGCGGACATACATATGTGTTTTTTTTTTTTTTGTGTGTGTGTGTGTGTGTGCAGGCGAGAGAGATCGTCAGCGCAGGAAGTAGAGTTGGGCCGTCCATCCTGGCGGAATGCGTGCAAGTATAGTTAAGCGTCCCACTACGCATACATACATGCATGAGATGCGTACGTGGTGGAGTCAGCGGCGGAGGAAGATTGGCGTGGGGCCGCGCCGCGCCGCAGTGAAGGACCGCATCACTTTTTAAAAACACCAACAAGAGTTGGATGAGGACTGGGAAGGGCAAACACACATATATGATGTACACATGCATAGTGAGAGAGATGGAGAGAACGAGGAAAAGTGAATGACAGAACAATGTATCCATCATTTCTTCCCCTCCTTTGTTTCATGTAAGATTTTTTATTTTTATTTTTTTTTTCTGTCTACTCTTTCTTACGTGACGCGACATGTTTTGGTTTTGCTATGAAGAGGATTAGGGTGACATGTCTTTTGGCGGACGCAAAAGCTCCACCCAAGCAGCAAGAAGGAGTGAATAGAGGAGTCTTCAAGTAGCAAATATTCGTCAAAATAAAGGGTGATTAGTTGAATTTGGTGGAAGAGGGGCAGAGAGCAAAGGCATTACGTGCGGCAACGAAGCAAGAAAATAAAGTAGGAAGGAAGAGAAGGCGTGCGTATAAGGAAAAGAAGGAGAGGGAAGATAAGAAAGACAGACGGGGGATGTCATTTCCACTACCAAAGAAGTATTATCTTCTTGTGCACGATGCAGCACGCAAAGTGCTTGGAACCGATGCGGAGATTTCCGCCTTTGTGTCGTCCAAACGAAAGTTTCAATGCGACATGCTCATCAACGCCAGCGCCACTGACCCCGAAATGACGGGCCGTGCAGGCGGCGGCGGCGATCACTCCTACCAGAGGGAGTTTGCTGTGGGGCTGCAGCGGTATTTGGGCAGCTGCGATGTTGTCGTGCGTTCACGGCGCCTTGACGTTGTGTTCATGGACCGCGAGGTGCTGCAGCTCGCACTGGGTGCCCCACGGCGGGCAATCAACAACTTGCAGCGCGGGGAGGAGATCAATGGTGAGCCTGACTGGACTCGCCGCAACCGTCTTCGCATTTCACTCGGCTACGACGAGGACCTCTTTACTAACGTGTGTGATCTCAAGATGAACATCGCCGCCCGCCTGATGGAGAAATTTGTTTTTGATACATACTACAACTCCACTTACCATGGGAGTGTGGAGCAGTTTATGCAGAGGGAGAGTCCACCCGTGACTTACTGGCAGGCGCACGGCTACACCTTGGCGAGGGAGTACCAGTTTGACCACCATGTGACTCTTGCTGGTACTATTGCCCAGAACTTTGCGAAGTACTATGGCGAGTTTGCCTTTGACAACCCCTACTGTCCCGGGGAGGACCTGAACACCATTTCCTCGGTGCAGTGGCTGTGCAAGGCGTGGAAGCAGATACCGATGGAGGACGAGGAGGGGAATGTGCGTGAGCTGCAGCTTGGCACAAAACAGCAGCCTTCACACCCTCAGTCGTAGAGAGGCTGGAATGTGTGCAAGTGAAACGGCGTAGTGCCAATAACGATGCGCATCTGCCCCAGACGGAGACGGCGTTGATACACTCACTCACACCACGCTCCTTGTGCATATATGAATGCGTACATATAGGCAAAAATCCGTGACGGAGGTATCATTCAGAATTATTTTTCTTTTGTTTGCTTCTATTTTCGGATGCACACTTTTTCGCTTTTATCTGCTTATCGTGCTTTATCCCACCTATAGCCAAGATAACGAGCGAAGGAAGAACAAATTAAACAGAAGAAGAAAAGAAAAAGGCCGCATTCACACGGGGAGGATAGAAGGATAGGGGGTAAGGGAGAGAAATGGGCGCAACGCCTGGCGATGGCTCTAAAAATGCCGAGAGTAGCCGCCGCCGCCGTAATGCAAAGACCAATGGCAATGACGGAGTGGTGCCTGCACCTCCGTCGAGTTCCTCACCAACACCTCCTCCGTCAGCATCCTCCTCCTCCTCCTTCCCCACGGAACCGGCAACGACAACCAAAACGGAGGTGTCATTGTCATCACCGAGCCGTCGGCTTGCTCTTTTTGGTAGTCGCGCGCTCGCTGCCGGCAGCAAAGGCCGTTTACCGTCTTCTAGCTCTTCCTTTAATAACACGGCTTCTTCTTCGTCTTCCTTGCGTGCGCAACAGCAGCAAGGCGTGACGGCGTTTGGTTCTCTTCGTAGGGATCTTGCGGCGCACATTCGCCCGAGCAGTGATTTGTCGTCGCAGGGGAAATATCTTGTCGTTGGTGACGGCATGATGGCGCCGTTCATGGCACTTTGTCTGCGCGTCCACGGCTTGGACTGCGACCTTGCCCACCACTTGAGCAACAACGACATGGACCGCGGCACCATTGTGCTCACCCCTTCTGTCACGCAGGTTATGGGCGACGTGCTGAACGTCTCTGTTCCAAGCGGGAGCGTAGTTGGTCGTATCTTGACATTTGACCACGTTGGGAATGACATGTGCGACGTGGATTTGAATGAATTTCGCGAGAAGGGTGAGAGCCCGACGTTTTTCTGCTGCGATCGACTCAAGTTGGAGCGGGCGCTGCTGTCTTTGTGCGAGGTCGGTTCCCACAGCTGCCACGTGTTGCCAAAGCCGCACATTGACAAGGGTGGCCTTGAACCGCTTGAGAATGGCGGCGTACGCGTGCGGTTTGCAAGCGGCATGCAGCAGGATTACCTTGGCGTCATCTGCACGAGCCGCAGCCAAGAGCTTGTGCCGGAGCTCACGTTCACGAATGAGGAGTTGCAGCAGCGGGCGGAAAATGCGGAGAAATTCAGGGAGAGCCTTGCGAAGGCGGTGCGGTGGATGGAGTTGTGTGTACCTCCGCTGCCGGAGCTGGGGAGGTTTGAAAAGCGCTTCACGCCGGGGTCGCAGGAAATCGTTGAGCTGCTCACCCCACGCGATGCCAAAATGACAGTGCGACCCACAATGATGGCGACGAAGTTGTTTTACAACGTCACCATCACCATCCCGGACGGCACAACGGACCCACGACTGAAGAGCACCAGCACGAAGCAGTTCTGGGATGATGTCGTCATGCACTGGACCTCCGGGGTGCCTGGGTACATCCCCCACACAATGTTCCGACCCATGATGACGCACATGCAGCAGCATTTTACGAAGAGTAGTGTATTGGTCTACCGTACCCCGCTTTTTCTCATGCCACAATGGTCAGAGGGTGGCGGCCGCGTTATAAAGATTGCACACGCCGCGCATGGCTCTGCATTTGACGCTATTGACGTGGGGGACGCACAGGGGTTCACCGACTGCTTTGGCCTTGCACGCACAGTGGCGGGGGGCGACGATGTGCAGCAGTTCCTTCGCGAGCGGCGACTACAAGTCATGGAGGAACTTGACTACCACGCACTACTGCTGAATTACGGCGTGAAGGAGAGAGGACAGTTGGCATACATGTCATCTCGCTTTGCCATGAAAATTTTGCGGCGGTACAAGAAGAGCTGGCGCAGCATTTTGCAAAACTACGTGACGCTGATGCCGAAGGTGGCGAAGTAACTGCCTTACGTACGTTTCCGTATACCTTGAATACATTGTATTTTTTTTTTTTTAATAAAACACGCTTACGTATATAAATACCTTTCTCTTTATTGTTTTCTTTTGTCCATATGCATGTATCGTCTTTCTGCCTGTGTGCCAAAAGAGGTTTTATGGTGTGGAGGCCCCCCCACACAAAATGCGGCAAACAGAAGAAAAAGTCGCCTGGATGCGAGAGTGGAGGGAAGTGAGGATTCTCTGCGTGTGTGTGTGTGTGTGTGTGTGGAGGGAGGGAGAGAGAGAAAGGAAAGAAATGTTTGGTAAGTGTCTACAAAATTAGACGAAGATGGGGACGATACAAACAAATGAATGGGTTAGTGAAGAATAGAGGGACGGGATGAGTTATATACATATATAAATAATGTTTATGCGCATGTGATTCTGTTTCACTCTCTTGTTAGCGAGTTTCACGTCCTTTTTTTCTCTTTTTTCTTCCTCCATATACACACATGTGCGTGCACTAGCGCAGCGTTGTTTATTGTGTTGCATATTCCTTTTCTCTCGTTTCACGTTTGGAGAGGGAGAGAGAGGAGTGAGGGGAGAGGTTGTACATGCAGCGTGGGAGCCGTCAATTGTATGCCGTGAACAAATCGATAGGGCACCGATGGAGTGCTATCCCGAAGCCACCACCTCCACACATGGATCGTCTCTGCGGGACGCATAGTGTACTCAACGCTCTCCGGGCCTTTTACAATGCCGTTGGGTGTCGACACCCGCACCGGCAGAAGCTGCATTGCCTGTTCGTGCGGGACTTCCGCCTTGCTTTGGGTGACGCAAAAGCATATGACACGTCCAATAGTCATGAGGAGGAGGATGGTGAGAGGAAGGAGGGGAAAGAAGGGGATTCTCATGGTGAAGTGTGGGTGCCGCACCAGTACCCAAAAATTCAGCGCATCGTGCGTCTTGCGCGGGCCATGCGTCTCGATGTAAAGGCGGTGGAGCGGCGTGAGTTGGTGCGGCTGTGCGGGGAGCGGCGTAATCAGAACGTTGTACTCGAGGTGGCAGGCTACACGCCGTGGGATGTTGCGGCGTGTCCGTGGCCGAGTGGCGGTCGCAATGCTCCTGGTCACGGGAATAATGGTCACGATAACAAGGGGCGGTCTGGGCATTCGGGTGGTGGCGGTGGCGACAACGTGCTTTTCCTCGATCACGTTATCGACCCGGGCAATGTCGGTGCCATCATGCGGTCGGCGTTCTTTTTGGGCGTGCGGTGTGTTGTGTTGAGTTGTGACAGCGCTGGGTGCACCGCGGCAATGGCGCGGGCGAGCGCCGGGGTCATGGAACACATGGCTGTGTACCGCAGCGTGGTGCCCACCACAACGTTTCTGGAGAACACCATTGCCCAACACAGGGCTCGAGGAGACCCATGCAGTCTTGAGATGTATGCGGCCATCACGATCCCAATGCACGCAATCATGCGGAGCGGACGCCAACCAAAAGAAGAAACAGAAAAAGGAGGAGAACCGATGCGACGTCGGCTCCTCTTGCTGGGCAATGAGGATAAAGGTTTACCACCAGAGGTAGTGCGCCTGTGTTCACACGCCGTGCATATTCCTTCTCCTTGGATGCAGCAGTACGAGCAGCGGTGGCTACATCATGCAGACACAACAGCAAAGAAGGGGAATTGTGCCAAGGGGAAGAACGGGGTGGTGTTGGAAGACGATGTTGTCTTGTTGCGGCCACAGGAGGTGTCGTTGAATGTGAGTGCGGCTTCTGCCATCATTCTTGCCACCCTGCTGGCCGGTGATCGAGTAGTTGAAATCCACCGAATTGGCCGATAATACGCGACACACATACATACATACATACAGTTGTCTGTAGGAGTGGGTTTGAGTGGAAATTACGGATGCGTGCGGCTCTTCCTTTACTGTGGGCACAACGTTTTTTTTTTTTTTTTGCTTTTTCTTCTTTTCTGCTCCTTTTTGCTGTGTGCTGGGGTGGGGCAGTGGCACACGCCGCACTCCACCGGTTTTTCAACCAAATACAAGGGAAGAAGAAAGGCGGAAGGAGCAGCAACAAAAATAACAGAATAAATTAGTCCGGGAGAGAAAGTGGAAGAAAACGAGAAGTGAAGAGGAGGGAGGGGGAAACAAAGTGGTATTGCCCGAAAAGAAATGCGCCCGCAGATAGCCCCCACAGCACTCTTTTCACGAAGCCACAGGAGCGATGGGAGTGAAATGCAGCAGGCGCAGATGAGCTTGCCAGCGCCACCACAAGCGGTAACTTGCTGTTTCTTGGGAGATTCCCATGCCGGACGAGAAGAGGAACTACAGCCTCGGCATCGGCCGTTAAGGGTGATGGATCCAACCACAACAGAACCATCTTTGCCATTTTCAGCAGGTGCATCCTTTGCGGCTTTACGTTCTATTGCGGCATACTTGACGCCAGACGCGCCGCTGGCACTTGTCGCCTGCAGTCCATATGCCAGACTAGCCCTGGAGGTGCGGGAGAAGGGCTACGTGCTGCCGGGCAATCTCCGTTTTGAGCGACGACCGGGCCCAGCTGCTGCTAAGGATTCCGGGCAGCCGTCATGCAGTGAAACCAACGCCCAAAGGAAAAGCATTCACACTGGCAGAACCTCCAGCAGTGATAGTGGAGGTAGCATTGTCGGAGGAAATTTGGTTTCAGACATGAGCGCCTATTTTTCACCGCCGCAGGAGCTTCTTCAGTTCTTGACATCACACAAAACATCTCCCTCTCGAGCGGCGTGCGGAGGAGCAGCTGCGCTGCGGCCACGACCACCGGCAGCAGCAGCAGCAGCAGCAGCACAAGAAGAAGAAGGAGCGGCGGCAAGCGTTGTGGTCATGGAGCAGACAACTACACACGCTTCGGATAAAATAACTGCAGCAGCAGCAGCACCAACAGAAACATCCACCTCCGAGGCGTTGCAGTACGCCCTTTGGTGGGTGCGGCGTTCTCCGCTTCCAGTGTCAATGAGCCTGCACAGTTTTGACGCGGATGAGGTGAGGTTGCTGACGGCGCAGCTACAGAGTCCGACACGCAGGATTGTGCTACGCGAGCTTTTTCTGCATGGCCAGCAAGTCTCCGACGTCACACCGTTTTTGCCACACTGCACAGATGTGAGGGCACTGGTGCTACGCAACACGCACTTGACGAGCGAAAAATTAGGTCTGCTTCCCCAAAAATGCCGCCATGTTGAAAGACTTTCGCTCTGCATGAGTTCCTCGGTGTCCTGCACGCGGTTCCTGCGGCACCGATCGCTTTGCGCGCTTCGTGATTTGGATCTTTCATACACTCAGGTGACAGAAGAGGGCATGTATCGTGACGTCTCGAAGTTAAATAAATTATCACGCCTGTCTCTCGAAGGGTGCCGGAAAATTGAAAGTCTCCAGTGGCTTAGGGCCCTCAACCAACTACGGGTACTGGATTTGGGCTACAGCAGCGTCACAGACGATAGTCTGACGGCGCTGCGTTTCTGTCCAGAGCTTGCGAAGCTCGATCTGCAGTGGTGTGGTCGTATTACCAGCCTAAAGTGCCTCGTTGGCGCACTCTGCGATAGTCTGCGCGAGCTCAATCTCACTGAGACTTCCGTGACTGATGAGGGTCTTGTGCCTCTCAAATACTTTGCTGCGCTGGAATGGATTTCGTTGGAGGGCTGTGGTGCAGTCTCTGATGTTAATGTGCTTTGCAATCTCACACGGTTGCGGGAGGTGGATGTGGGGCGCACGCGTGTCACAAACAGAGGTGTGGTGTCACTTTCCCAGTGTCAGGCACTGCGTGTCATGCGCATGCGGCAGTGCTATCGGCTGACGGATGCCAGTTTTCTGGGGGCTTTGCAGCAGCTCGAGGAGGTGGACCTGTCGGATTGCCCCGTCACAAATGAAGGCATTGCGGAACTTTTTGGGGCGCGTTCTTTGCGGAAGCTGCGGCTGCAATCGTGCCACGCCGTAAGCGATGTGAACTTCCTTGGCGGACTGGAGCACCTCATGCTGCTGGACCTGCACCACACAACCGTTGATGAGGAGGGATCTGTCGGCCTTGCACAATGCCCGCAGCTCATGACACTCATTATGCACTCTGTTCTTGTGCACTCACTGCAACAGTGGAATACTGCGTTGTTTTTGCCGAGACTCAAGCGGCTTGACCTTAGCACCACCAAGGTGACGTCAGATGCCCTTTCGTTTGTGAGGATGTGCCCGATCCTGGAAACATTGTCTCTTCGCGGGTGCAAGAACATCACGCACCTGGACTTCCTCATCCTTCAACCATCCTCTGGAGCCGGTGTGTGCGCGATTGTTCCTCGCGACGCTGAACCACATGATACAGTCGGTGATACTATCGCTGGAAAAGAGAAGAATCCGGATGACGGCCCTTCTCCCATCGAGACTATGACGATAAACGACGGCGTCATAAAATCAACGGCAGCGGCAGCAGTGGTGGACCGACACCGACTGCGAGAGCTCACACTTAGCGACACGGGTGTGACAGACGACGGTCTGCGAGCGCTTCAGTATTGTCCGGGTCTAGAACGTCTTCGGCTCGCACATTGCAAGAATGTCACCGACGTTGCCGTCTTGCGTTGGCTGTCGCAGCTGAAGGAGTTGGATTTAAGTGCGACAGGCGTGACAGGCAGTGGACTGGCAAAGTTGTCTCCAAGCGGTAACCTCCCAGAGCGCTGCATGGCGGAGCGGGAGTGGGAAGAGGAGGGAGGCGTTGCTGGCGACAAGATGACCGGCGTGCGGTGCATGCCTACTGGATGTGTCGCTCTTGAGAAACTATGGCTTCAGTCGTGTCCTCATTTGGAGAACATACGACTGTTATGCGGATTCCCGCAGCTGAAGGAACTGTTTCTTATCGACACACCACTGCGACAACGAGGACTCGACATGTCGCTGCTATACCACCGCAATCCGAATTTAAAACAAATACACCATAGCAATATCACCATATTTGTCTGATAAATACAACCATTCCGCCAGGAATGCCACTGGCTCGGCGCCTTTATTTTATATATTTTTTTGCTATTATTATTTATTTATGTGCGTTTGTATTTTGCTTTTGTTTACTTTTCTCCATCTGCGTTTGATTTGTGAAGGCGCGCGCGATAATGTGACTGTGGCTCCCGTTTCACGGTTGAGAAGTATGCATAAAAATGGGATGCGGTGGAGGGAGAAAGAGAGAGAGAGGGGAGGAAAGAAACGGCTGTGTCATTATGGTGAAGGGACAAACCACCGGGCATATTGAAGATTGTTGACTCCGTGTGACAATGCCCTCACCGTTGGATGCGCTCTGCATGGGCACATCGAAAAGTAAGGGACGGAAGGAGGTGCCATTGGCTGCAATTCCTTTTTTTGTCTGTGTTTTTCTCCTTCGAAGTGTGATTACATTGTGTGTGTGTGTGTGTGTGTTCTTGTTTGTTTTTTATACAATGACGAGCCTTTTTTCTATTAATGGACTCTATACAAAAGGATTTTGCATTTTTTTTTGTTTTTGTTTTTTCTCTTGCTGTTTTGTGGGCGCGTTGCTCTCTTCAACCTTTTCCGGCGACCATTTTTACGCTCCTCGCCCTGTGTTATCTGCGTGCTGTCCCCTAATCCCATGTTTGTTGCTTCTTGTGCGCTGTTCACGGAATTTTCTGGCCGGCTTTGCGCCGTTTTTGTTTCTTTTTTTAATTTTCTCGCTTGCAGTTATTCACGCTGACGACATCTGCGCCGCGGGTGGGGGGATGACGAACGTCAGTCACGGCGGCGGCGGCGGCGGCGGCGGCCACTCCACCACACGCACAGGGGTGGAGTCGACGGCAAACGAGACCACGCGCAACTTCATTCTGGGCCTTCCCAAGGAGGGCCCTGCGCCGGGGAGCGCAGATGCGGCCTCCCTGCAGGCAGCAGAGGCATTTGTGGGGGAAATACAGGAGGAGATCATGGCGTATGACATGGCCAACGCACGGGCCATGGAGACATACGCGCGGAGTCTTTGGGCGAAAATACCCTTTTTTGGAAAGCGGTGGGCAACTGAGACCAGCGCTGATGTTTTAGGAGGGACTCCGCCACTAGAAAGTCGCGGCAACGAAAATGTCAATACTGCCACAGCCACAGCTGCGGCTAGCAACATGAGGGGACAGTGCCGTGTGGAGCGTACATCGGCGGAGGTGGCGGGTGGGAATAAAAGGCCCCCGCAGCCAAGGATGAACAGTTGGCTCTTCAAGCAGCGCCATCCCGGGTGGGTGCCGCTCATTCAACGCTGGTGGGTTCCTTGCGTCTGTGTGGCGGGCATTGTTGTCATCTGGACACCCGATGTATGGAAGCTACGGACGTTGTATTGGTGCGATTACAAGTACGCCCTCTTCCGGCAGGCCATTCACAAGGCATACTGGCGTGCAACGATGAGCGCAGAGGAGTATGAGCAGTTGATGCAAGAATTGGAGCAGGGACGGCCGCTCTCTGCAAAGGCCACCAAATGCCCACTGTAAAGACATGCGACAAGTATGGAAAGAAGGGGCAAACGAACGGGCCTACGGAGGAGACGTCATGAGTCGCATGGAATGAAGGCCAGTTGTGACATTTTGAACGGGTAAGAGCGGCAGAAGGGAAAGAAGTGAAAATACGAGGAGTAGAGGACACGTGTTTATGTGTGTTTTTGTCTATCTCCATGCGGTGCCCACAGAAGGAGTGGGAGGAGATGAAAACAAAGGAGTGCTTGATGGAGAGTCCTCCTCAACACAACAAACAAAATTAAATCGGAAGCAAAACAAAAAAAAGCAAACAAACAAACGAAGCAAACAGGCGAGAACAAGGAGGAGTGGGAGCTGACGAGGCGAGGTGAAGGAAGAGGGGGATTGCACGTTTCCGTGTGCGTGCATGTGTGTAATAATTTATTGGCAGTGGTAGAAATCATGGCTGTGCTGGTGAATAACTACACTTGACGCCCGCAGCCAGGCATCCATGCATGCCAGCGGTGAGGAGGAGGAACAAGCATACACACAGACACACACAAAAGAAAAAGGAGCAACAGTGAAGTATGCGTTTGTGTGGTGTGTGTGTGTGTGTATGCACTCTTGTTTTGCAAATGATGCGTACAATTGAACAAAGTCATCGCCAGCTACAAGGAAAAAACCAGCATCAACCATGAGGAACATTTCTCCGCGCTGTCATTTCCATTTTTTTCTTCTTTTTGGAGAGGCCATTTATTTATTTATTTCTCCTCTCTTTTTTTCCCTATTGCCACTTGTGTATGACCCTCTTTGAATTTTTTTTTTTTTTTTTTTGGCTCGGCTCCCTCTTCGCAGGTATTCACACGGCTACTTAACACCTTAACTCCACCCTAACCCTAACCCCCTTTTGTGCCCTTGAGAGAAGGGGGGCGGCGAAGGGGTCTTCCTTGGATTCTCACACATACACATACACACATACTCTCTCTCTCTCTCTTTCTGCTTTTCTTCATGTGTTTACGTGTCTGCCTTCTTTATGGCGTTTTCTTCTTTTTTTTTTCTTTTACTGCCGTTGCCTTCTGTTGTGTGATGGTGGCTTCTGCGACATACTCTTTTTTCGGCTCTATCTGTGGGTGGATGTGTCAAGTGAACATTTGTAGCGCTCTCCCTCTTTCTGGTTGTGCGATTTATTCATCCCGCCGTCCATATTGCGTTGATTCACACACGGCCAGTGTGTGTGTGTGTGTGTTATTCCTCCCGCCACTGCACGATCGTGTCGGTGGAGCTGCCAATAAAAACGAATTCGCGGGGGGTTCTCTGAGAGGTGGGTGTGAGATTGTGTGTTTGTGTGATGGAGACACCCTCAGAGTCGACATTGCCGTCCAATGTGGACAAGGCCGAAATAACCGCACCGCGTGGTGGTGAGGCCTGGGCCATAGACTTCTCATTGCCAAGGGTGCGGCGAAAGATCACAAGGAAGGAGCGTGATGCTCTCATCTCCAGTCGCATACGGCAGCAAATGCAGCAGCTGCAGCGGCCCTCATCAGGGGCGAAGAAGAAGGGTGAGGGAGAAATGATGCGAGTCGGACAGGCAGCGGACAGCGAAGATAACCGACACATGCGGATTGTAGCCGTTGATGGCATGGCAGACCTTAGTGATCTGGTGCCCCAAAACCTCACCACCACACGTGAGGACTTAGAAGAACGACTTTGTCTGCGTCTCCCACGCCTACTCAGTGTGACAAAACAATATCCAAAGAGCTGCGGTGTGTCCTCGCTGGCGTCTATATGGAACTATCTGTACACACGTCTGGGCGAGGCTGATGTGGGCGTCTCTCGTGCGCCTGTGGCGCAGGAGGAAATCATGACCATTCTTGGCTTTGCGCCGCCGTTTGATGAGATTTCGTGGGGCCCTTTCACAGGCAATGGGACCCTCTTTCGGTGGTTTCATGCCATCAACCGCCACTTTGGCGTTAAGGGACGGGCGTACATGTTGTACAAGCCTCAGGGAAAGGGTCGTACAAGCTGCACGGCGGAGGAGGCCCTACGGGAGCTAAAACGCGTTTTGCGTGACCCCCACGCTGCGGTGGTGTACCATTGCCACAACCACTACATGGTGCCCGTTGGATATCAGGAGATTCCACTGGCGCAAACGGATTTTTACGCTCCGCAGGTGCCGGAGTCGAATACGGAGACGACTATCTTTATAGGTGAGGTGAGTCGTGGTCGGCACGAGGCAATGTACGCGAGAAAGTGGAGCGAAATTGTGAAGGACCTCATGTGCCGCTCCCCACAGTTTTACAACATACGCCGGCCTGAAATGGGAATACAGAAACGCGTGCCGAAGAAGAAGAATAATGATGCGAAGGGCGATGACGAGGCGGCAGCGGCAACGGCGGCGGAGCAGCAGCAGCAGCAGCAGCAGGATCAGCGGGAGAGCAAGACACCCGTCAGCGCTTTGTCTCCGCCACCAACATCTCTTTTTGAGGCGAAAATTGCCCCTGTTGCGAGCGGCAGCGACACGACAACAACGGCCGGGGCGGGCACAAGGAGAAAGAAAAAGACGGGAGGGGGCAATTTGCACTGCCTGATTTGCTTCCGCAGCGACGAAGTGGAAGAGCACCCGGAGCGCTACGAGGATCCCTCCACCGACTCAAACAGCAGCAGCAGCAGCAGCAGCAGCATTGAAAGCGACAACAACGAGAAAGAAGGCATGGATGATGTAGAAGCAGAGTATTTCTGAGAATTTGTCTTTGTGATAGATGCTCTTAAAACCATAAGCACGGAGACTAATACTGATCTGGTGATCATTTTAAATGCATGCTACTCCCACCAAAAAGGAGGGGAGGGTGGATGGAGACGCTGCAATGATCAGCTGCACACACAAACCTAGAACAGTTGGAGGAAGCAACAGACACAAAAAAGCCACGAAAAAAAAAAAAAAAGAAAAATCAAAAAAGTGTGGCGGTGGGTGGATTTGATTTGTTGCTTTTTTTGGTTGTTTGGTTTGTTTGCTTTTCTTTTTTGCTTTTAAATCATTTCTACGTCAGTTTTTTGCCCTCATCTCCATACTTTCTTCTTTTTGATAAATCCCTTTTTTCTCCAACGAGAATAAGAAGGACGTGCTCTACCCATGCAATGTATATACCTGTGTGTGTAAATATATATTTCTGGCGTGCCTGTGTAACTGCACCTCCGTTGTGTTTATTTTCTTTACCAGTGGAGTAAATAGGTACAAAAAGAGGGTCCATTGGATTCATACATCCATACTTACGCATTTATTATACACGGGGAAGGGAGGGCTTGATACCCTTTCTTTCTTTGTGTGTGTGTGCGTTGGGGAATACAATACCTTTAATTACATCTACGCATAAATACATCCCTACTTCTGCCTTCTATCGGTTATATCCGTGGGGAGCAGGGGAGAGTAGCAGCCGCAGGCGCTGGAGGTGTAGATGCGATCGCGCAATCCTGAGGTGCGCGCTGCTCGCATCCGTCGTCGCCAAAATGATGCGAGGGAAGAAGACCAGAACGGCAATGACGGTTATGCTGGTAGAAGTAAACGTGGCGGTGCTGGGGGTGTGCTTGCTGCGGATGCGGCACAACTCATGGCGCGTATGCGGCACCGCTCGGAGGAGCGCCGAAAGGCAGAGGTGCGTGTTGGCGAGCGTGAGGGCTGGATCAAGTCGCGTTACGCCGACATTTCCGGCGGTGTGCGGTTTGTCAAGGACGAAATCCTGGCGGAGCTCATTGCGGAGACGAAGTCCAGCTTTCTCAAACTGGACCAAGAGCTTTCCGAGGATCACAACATTGCCACAAGGCGCCTACATGCCGCTGTCTTTGCACACACCACGGATTTTTTGCAGCTCTTCCGTGATGTGAATCGCGCGAGTAATTTGATGGATAGTTTAAAGGGCCGCGTGCAAGGAACGAAGGCCGCCATATCTGCTATTAGTAAATTCAGTACGTACGCCACTGGTGCTGCTGAGGAGGACAGCCGTGCCGTCTCGGAGGTGTTTGGCGTGTCATTTCTTTTTGGCGGTGGCGGTGGTGTCAACAACAGTGGCACCGGCCCCGTTATTTTTGGTGGAAGAAATAACAATAACAGGAATAATGTGAAGGCGCGGGCGAGACCGAGTCTTATTTCTTTGCGGCTTACATGGGGGGGCAATGCTTCCCACAAGACATTTGTCACCCACGCAAGTGCTGACAGCAGTGACGCTGATGGTGTCCGCCACCACGACGGGAACAGGAGGAGTAATAGCGACGCTGGCATTTATACTGGCGGCGCTCATCTGATGGCTACAACACGGTCGCTCAATACGCCGTCGGTGCGGCTCTGGCGTGACGCGACACTGGCGGCCGGTGGCGCCTCTGCCTCGATGAAACGTCATTCTCACGTGCGGTTGGATTTGGATCGAGATCTCGGAATGCCGAGTTCACAGGACATCGCACTCTTTGCGGATGTGCTGAAGGATGAGGTAATTCAACTCTTGGCAGGGCGGCAGTATCTTGAGGCGGCGGAGTTGTTGCGTGGTGTGGAGGAAACAGCTGTTGCCAAGGGATGTCTACCACTTATTTTAAGGTTAGAGGATATGCTCGTGACTGCCATACGAACACACTTGCTCCGTGTGCCGATGCCTCTCATGTACAGTGAGAGTTTACATATTCCTCTGATTCAGCTGCTTCTGCGTCTTGGCAGAGTGCACAAAGGGACAAGACTTTTTTTCCAGCTTCACGCCGCGTGGGTGGATGCTGAGATGGATAAGATGCAACTTCGCATGGACCCGCTGTACGGTGCGTTGATTGCCAGTGACTTTCTTGTCGGGGCAGTGCAAGAGGTGTTGCTGCGACAGCAAAATTTGTGGAACGCTGTTGGCCTCAAGGCCGAGGGAAAGAATTCTGATTATAGTCTTGAAAAGGATGAGGGTGGTGGGAAGAAGGGGGATAAGGTTTCACACGGCGCCACCACGACGATTAATTCTACTAACAACAACAACAACAACAACAACAACAAGGGTAGCAGAAGCACTGGATACAAGTTTGACGGCGATGAAGGTGGGACCGGTAATAAGGCCCATGTACGGGCCCAACCCGGCATGTTTATAATGCCACCGAACTCTGCTGCTGTGCTTTGGGTTAGAGAACGCGTGGACAAGCTTGCACGGGACTTGCTGGGAGCCAGGGCACTGAGTTACGGTATTGGCGCGGAGGGTGGTGACCCCTCGCGGTTTCGCCGCGCGGTGGTGATGGCAGCTGACGCGATTCGTACATTACGGCGTATGGATGACTCGGGATACGCCGGGTGCGACACACACCTGCTGCGCCTGTTGACCCCAAGCCTCGTCTACCTGCAGGCTGACTTTAGCGTCTGTACAGACAGTCGTCTTGAAAGTACGGGCAGGGCAATGGTGGAGCACCTCATCCGGGACGCACGGCTGATGTACAAAACAAATGAGGCCGCGTATAACCCTAAAATGTGCGAGGAGGTTGCACGACGAAATAATTGTGGCTGCCGTGAGTTGTATCAGCGTCTGAAGCATTTTCCCCGTATTTCATACGCATTATTGCTGGAACTCCTTCTTGTGCCAGCTTCATCAAGTCTCTTCACGACGAAGGGCAGTGGGATAGAGGCTTCGCAGCCGCTGAGGCAGCCTCTATCGCCGGAGAAGTACACTTTCCTGCGTTACGCCAACGGCTGCACGCGCTCACATGGACTTTTTCTTTTGTCTCTTATTCGGTTTGTGGCTGCAATGACCGGTCAAGATTCATTGCCTTTGGAGCAAATGGGGCAGCAGTCAACACAAGAACCGAATGGGGAATTTCGGGGAAATCAATTGGAATGCGTGTCTTTTCTCCTTTCCAATGCCCTTGTGATAGAGTCGCTTGACATCACGATGCAGCGTTTGTTTCTTTCGTTTCTACGCACAACACTGCGACAGAGACAGGCGTTGGTGGCATTTCTGAAGTCTGCGGAGTTCTTAAAGATTCACCGTCAGCTATTTTGCGCTGCGGGAGAATCCACCACGACTTTCTCGTCTTATTCCACCACGAGGTGGTTGATTGGCGCCATGCAGCTGCTCCTCGCAGATGTGTTGAGTGCGTCTGTCTGGGTGGCTTTTCTCTCTCGCGGTGGGGCACTGTCGTACATGCTGTGTGATGCAGAACTGGTATTTTGCTCACAGTACATGGAGGAGCTGCGTCGGGTGCTGCCGTGTGTTGTGCAGGGGTGGATGGCTGCCACACTGAGTCTGGCGCACAATATAAACACCGCACAGGAACTCCTCGTTGGTGATGACGCCCTGCTACTTTCTTCCGGGTACGATGCCACTGCCGCGGGGGTGACGAATGGCCGCGAAACCTCGACTGTGGCCGCTGCTGCCGCAAGTTACGTGGAGGGCGGAAATGGTTCACATGAAGCTGCGGCTCAGCTCCTTCAGGCGGCAGCTGTGGATGAGACAAAACTGATGCCATTTCTCATGGAACTCGTGCGAGGCCGATTCTCTTCACACACCGGCGAAGAAGTCGAGGCAACGTGGTCGGGCGCTCCACTCCAACCCTCATCATCACCATTGGTGCCCCTTCTTTGTGGTCTGCGTCACGCGCTTGGCAACTACCCGCATTTTCCCATGGGCGGTGGCTTTGACCACAGCGACGAACTGTTTCTTTTCCATTGGTGCGTCCAGATTTCGCTGAATACGCTTGCGTTCTTCCAGGAGCACCTCGTTCTTCCAAGCCACGTTGTGAATGAACAGCGGGCAGCGCAACACGGTGACACTGCGGCGAGGTCCACCAGTCCTGGGGTCACAGGGGCCTCGCGGTACCCGCTGCGGGGTTGCGTGTCACCGCAGGAGGAATCGGTGCTTGGGGCATTGGCCGCAGGTGGTGGGAATTACGTGAGTGGCCTGGCACTCTTGCAATTCATTGTTTTTCGCTTGCTGCGCGACGTGTTGTGCCGCATTGAGACATGGAGTGCGGTTTACGGTCTCCTCCCGGAGAGGTGGCGTCAGTCGGAGAGCATCTTGAGGCAACAGCTCTTCTTCTTCGCCCTATTCGTCCGGTTGTGGACGCCGCTTTTTGTTGGCGGGTCGAAGTCAACACCACAGGGACGACCAGCGATGACAAACACGAATGGCACCATCGACGGTGCGCCAGCCCTGGTGATTCTGCAGTGGCTGACATGTACTACGAGGGCAAAGGGGCATCAGAAGGAGCATCCGCATCCGCCGCAAAGGCACTTGTTTGACGTGGAGGGGTTGACGTTTTTATCGACTGTTGTGTCCCCAACTCAAGCACCGCCTGTCTCGCGGGAAATGGGCACGTGGAGGAGCCAAAGGAACAATGTCAGAAGTGGTGACCATAGACAGGAACAAGGTGCAATGGAAGGGAATTCAACCTCTCTACCGAACAAAAATCCCGCGGGTACGTCATCGCTGAAGGACGGCAACACGACCGCGTACACGAGTAGCGATGACACTGGTCCCAGCATGCTCCTGCTGGACGTGATCGGCTCCTTCTTTGATGCCCTTCAGGAGCCGAGGGCGCTGCCAGCGATCACCTCAGAGGTGACGAGGGTCCGTGTGGAGAGGGTTCTCACCTCTGTCGATCTGGCCGAATTTGCTCGGAAGGCGGAGCTAGACAGGAGTGACGACGATGATGATGATGATGAGTATGATGATGATGACTCTGTTGCGAGCAGCAGCACCGGGACCCGTACAACAGGCACCAGTTTGTCAACGTTGTCAGCACGGGCTGCAGACGGGGCCGAGGAGTCAAGTCGGGCCCGAATGACTTTGCTGCATTTCCACGACCTCCTCGTGTATTATTTGGCACCGTTGCTGTGAGACGGTAAGTAAGGGAGGAAGCAAGAATGCAATGAGGTGAGTGGGTTATCTTCTTTTGTCTTTTGTGGTCGAATTGTGGCGGGTGATGCGGCTTGTATGGAGGCACAACTCCGTGCGACATCTTTTTTGTGGCACCATCCTCTGCAGGTGTCTGGCTGCTTGAATTTTTTATTTATTTATTTTTCTTCTTTTTTATTCCGTGTTTTGTTTTTGTTTTACAGCACGTCTTTATTGTGTCTTTTTCTCAGTGTTTTGGCGGTGCTTGAAATGAATCGCGTGCAAAGTAGCTTCCGTGTGCCCGCCAGGGTTCTGAACTCCCTTGTCCATTTGCAGGACGGCCTCAACACCTTTATGGATCCCGACTGGCGTCAGATCCGCCACGTTGACGACTGGGCGCTCGCCATCACGATGGAAAGCGCCGAGCTGATTGACTCCTACCCGTGGAAGTGGTGGAAGAACGTGAAGGCACAGGCGGACATGCACAACGTGAGAATTGAGATTGCCGACATTCTGCACTTCTCGCTCTCTGGTGAGATGCAGAAGCGCACGCAGGACGGAAAAGGGGCGGGTGATGTCGCCCTGAAGTCGCTGAAAGAAATGGGCTTCTTTTGCCGTCCACCTGCACACGCAAAGTCAACGGAAGCTTCCGACCACAGGACGAATGGTGGCGATGACGATGGTGATGATGAGTTGTTGGAACTCATTTTTTTCCCGCTTACAGAAGTTGCCAGTGCTGTGGCGACATTTCGCAACATCATCCAGTTGGCCAGCATATATCGCTTTGACCTCATCACGAAGGGCCTACTGTTGGCGGCGCAGGACTTGGACTTTAACCTCGTTGGCTACTACGTGGCCAAATATACACTGAACCAAATCCGTCAGCTGAAGGGTTACAAGGAGGGCGCGTACGTGAAGGTCCGTGAGGGTGTTGAGGATAATGAGCTCCTGCACGAGTGTGTTCAATCCGTTTCAGTGGAAGATGTGCTCAACGAGGGGACGTACCTAAAGACATGGGAGAAAATTGCCTGCTCCGTATTCGATGCATTTGGTATGCCCGAGGAGGAAAGGCGGCACGCGTATGAGTGGTTGAAATCGGCAGCTTTGGAGGGGAAGCGGTAGAAACAAAGTCACATAGACCTTTGGAATACGGAGGGTACATACATTCACACAATTATGCACGGGGATGGCGCCCAAGTGATGGAGAGGGGCCCGTGCGATTTTTTTGCGTGGTCTGCGCGACAGCATTCCAACACGGAAGGAGGGATGGAACGTAGGAGGGCGATGGCTGTTCTCTCTCTCCTTTTTTTTTTTTACTCTCACACTTGGCTTTTATTTATTTATTTTTGTGTTGTTTTGTTACCGGGATAACACCAATAATTCCCCAAAAAAGAAAAAACAGGAAAAAAAAAACAGCTTCTTGTTGACGTCATAGAAGCCCATAGAAAACAAAAAAGCATTATTTACTCTTATTTCCTTTTCTGCTCATGTATGCGTTGATAAGTGGGATCAGTTCACTCCTTCCCTTCCATAAAACAAAAAACAAAAAAAAAAAACGAAAAAAGATTATTCGATGAAACTAAAATAAGGGCAAAATGCCCACACTGGTGGTGGTGGGGGCTCTCATGGGAGTCACGCACGTGTGCTCCACAAATGCATGCGGTCCCTTGTGCGTATTTAAACACGCACAGGTGGTATTGGAGTCAACAGAAGATTTTCCCTTCGTGATTCCCTTAATCCCTTCCTGAAATGTCTCATTGTAATCTATTGGGGTGGGGCTTTCTTTTCCTGTGTGACTGTGACGATGAATGGTGCCTTTATTTTATCTCCCGCGCGGTCACACGGTTCCTTTTTTTTTTTTTTGTGCGTGTGTTTCTGTCGCTAACGGCACTCATCGATCATTTTCTCCTCACCTCCTCCGTCTCGTTTCTGCGAATGGGTGGAACGCACTGCATGTTCTTCCGTGTCTTATTGGCTTCTCTTGTCGCTGTTGTTCTTGCCATTCTGGGGGGCCTTCGGCTCCAGACACAGACGAGCCAAGGAGAGCCAACCAGTCAAGGGGGAGAAAAATTAAGCGGAGACGTGTGAGAGACGCACAAAACGGCGATAAACCGCAAGAAACATCCATCAAAATGGGTCTGCTGTAGGCTACTGAAGGAGCATGGAGCCGTGTGAGGATTGTCATTGGTTAAATGTGGTGAGGGACATGATAACACCGGGAAGGAGAAGGACGGTTAAGTCCGCGATAAAACGACAGGAAAACCAAGACACAAAAAGAAGTTTTGCTTAAGACAGCAAAAAAAAAAAAAAAAATAACAGAAGGAAACGAAGGAAAAGAAGCCTTGAGAGGAATATGTGGAGATTACATGCGGAGAATATGCGATGGGTTTCTGTTGGGTGTGGGGTGGCCTCGTTTGATTGAACTTTTTTCTTTATTTCTCCCCTTTTTGCCTCTTTATTTTGCAACCCATACATAATGATTCTGCAATTATGTACACATCACACACATATATATAAAAAAAAAAGGCTTCTCTTTCAAACGAAGACAACGACGATGCCTGCCAAAACCGCCGTTTCGAAGGCTGCTGCGCCCAAAAAGGCCGCTGCACCCAAGAAGGCTGCTGCACCCCAAAAGGCTGCTGCGCCCAAGAAGACTGCTGCGCCCAAGAAGGCTGCTGCACCCCAAAAGGCTGCTGTCGCCAAGAAGGCCGTCAGGGAGGCCCCCCAAAAGGGCGTCAAGAAGGCCGCCAAGAAGGGCGCGCCGGCCGCTATGACGAAGGTGGTGAAAGTCACGAAGCGCAAGGCGTACACCCGCCCGCAGTTCCGTCGTCCGCACACGTACCGGAGGCCGTCGATCCCCAAGCCGAGCAACAACATGAGTGCGATTCCCAACAAGTGGGATGCGTTTCGTGTGATCCGCTACCCGCTGACCACCGACAAGGCGATGAAGAAGATCGAGGAGAACAATACGCTGACCTTCATTGTGGACTCGCACGCCAACAAAACGGAGATCAAGAAGGCCATGCGCAAGCTCTACCAGGTGAAGGCCGTGAAGGTGAACACCCTCATCCGACCGGACGGCCTTAAGAAGGCGTACATCCGCCTCTCCGCCTCCTACGACGCCCTCGAGACAGCCAACAAGATGGGTCTGCTGTAGGCTACTGAAGGAGCATGGAGCTGTTTGGGTGGAAGAGTATTTGTGCTTTGCTGCGCGCACATTCTTATTTGCCCCCAAAATGGTCGACGATGAAAGGAAAGTCAACTAAAAGGAGCTTTTTTTTTTTTTTCTTCACTGTCTTTTGAAATTTGTTTTTAAAAAATCAACAACAACAACAACAACAAGAGAAGCTTTGAAAATTACTGTTGTTTTCCTCTTGTGCTGCAGGCGCGGGGTTCTGCGATGTCGCGTGATCCTTCCAATCGTACCCCCTTTTCCCCCTTTTTTTTTGTCTTTTTTTCCAACATTTGTTTCATTTGGAACTGCGGCGCAGCTGCTGAGCGCATACAAAAAAGGGAAGGGGTGGGTGCTGTATTGTTTGACAAGGACGAGGGGCAATTAACCCTTTGGCAGAGGATTGGTGTATACACACGCATTTACCGTTAGAAGTTTTTTTCTTAGGGCTTACTTTACTCTTTTTTATTTATTTATTTCAGATATTATATTTAGGCGAATCCACCCTTTTGTGTTTTTTTTTGGTTCCTGTTTTCTCTTTCTCCCTGCCGTGCACTCTGTGAGTGTGTGTGTGTGTGTGTGTGTCTGTGCCTGCACCTGTGCGGGTGTTTGTAGGACGGCCGCAAGCACCACCAGCGGGAGGGGGAAGGGGGCGGTGGGGAGGAGGACTGACACATCTTAGCAAGGCGGAGTTGAGGACGCCAGCAGGCTTCGAGGCATAGCGAAAAAAGGTGTTGTGGGACTCGACTGCGTGGGTCGAAAAAGACAAGAGAAAATAGGCACAAATCAAGAACAACAAACACGCACGCACACTACGCAACCATATTATCTCCGTAAA
>NW_001849530.1:130950-205819 GCF_000209065.1 Trypanosoma cruzi
TCTCATGACACCCATGAGGCGTTCATGCGTGCACTTTCTGGATCGATCCACACATCCCAGTCCTGTATTCACGATGGTGGCGATGAGAAGGTGTTGAGTGTTATGCGTGTAGTTTCTATCAATGGTTCAGTCGATTTTCACGAAAGATTTCTTGCAGAATGCGAATCGTACTGTCGCCTGTGCTCTCGTCTGCAGCACGCTGTGGATTGGCTTCTTTTGAGGAAGTCGCGTTGTAAAGATAGCGGTACCCCCACTGGAACGGCTTCCCACGCATCGGATGTGGACTCTCTCTCTCATGTAGTTTACCCACTGGAGCCCACGGCGTTCCTGGCAGCTGCCTTTGCTTTGCCATCTTTGGCCTCCATATCATCATCGTTGCCAGGTGACGAAGAGCTCCTGGCCGCAACTGCTGCAGACGGAAAACGGGGTGGTTCACCCCCTTTGCAATCGTCACGAACTGTGCCATATTGTTTTTTCCACTGGTGCCCGATGCAACGTCTCTTGCGCATTGGTGGTGATGGTGGTGGTAATAATCGCCTTGGTAGTCATGGTAGTAGTACTAGTAGCAGTGGCGGAACCGTTTTTCCGGGGGCACTTCGAAGGACTTTGATGGAACGCGTCACTGCCATAGCCAATATAGCTGGTGTCTGTGGGTGTGTCTCGCCCGTCCACAACGCACTAAGTGTGCACAACCGCTGCAAAATTGGGCTCACGCTTTCGGCGTACATGGATGATAATTTACCCCGTTCAGTAACCACCGATGGTGGAGGCGCCTCCACAAAAATGACGGCATATGAAGCGGACCCGTTCTCACGATGGAGGGACGATATATTATGGCGTCTGTTGGGTTCGCTGGTTTCAGCGCTAGCCGTCTTGCACGCGTCTGGGTTTCACTACCGAGGTGAACTTTCCGCAGACGACATTCTTTGCTTTGCGCTGCCCAATGACGACGACGATGCCTTCGCCGGTGACACAATGTGGCAGGAGGGGGAAAGGGACTCCAATTCGATCGGCCAGCGTCTCAATGGATGGGTGAAGGGAAATCAGCGCCGCTGGCTTATCACTGAGGCAACGCCCGCTCACCAGGCCTTTTTTATGTTTGCCACCCTCCCGCGTTCGCTCTTCGTAGAGGAGTCAAAAGATCCGTCTGAATTGGCGGCGGCGCAGCGACGTGACACCGCCGCCGTTGGCCGCATTATTTTGATGGCCGTGGAGGAAATGAAGCGACGGCGCGGGGCGAAGGGGATGAACAGCTGCTCCGAGCTTATTTTTGTTGCCGAGCGTATGGCAACCATGGAGGAGGCAGGTAGCAGGATGTTGGCGGCTGAGGCCCCAGCACACCGCTTTGCGCAGCTGCAGGCTGTACAGCTGCGCACTCACCTTTGGTTTCTGCGTGCCATTGTCGACGAACGTGACGCAGAACTTGCGGCCGCAGCTGCAGCCGCCGCTTTTCAGAACAGCAGCTCCTCAAAGGCCACAGAATCGAAAGATCGTTGCTTTTCATCTCGGCTTCTCATGAACAACGAGGCATTCACGGAAAAATTGAATGAGCGGGAGCGCCTACTCAGCGAGCGGGAGAAGAATTTGGAACGTTTCCTTGTACTGTACGAACTGACAGCCGAACGTCTGGATGAACTACCAGCGAAAAAGGATGGTCTTGACCTCCTCAAGCGATCACTGTTGCATGTGCCAGGTGCTCGGTCGCCAGCGATACCGGGAACAACTTCACCCCCACTGTCAGCGACGGCGTCCACTTGGTCCTCGGGAGCGAAGCAGCCGCGCCCAAAGCCCGTTCGATGCCCGGCAACAACAGCAAAGAGTGAGACTGCACCTTCTGATCGAACACGGCCCCTTTATGGTCTTCTGCGTTTTTCAAAGAGCGAAACGGCGGGATCTGCTTCTGCTTCCGGCACCACTGCCACCTTGTCGTCACGTTCTGTGGCGGTTTTGGCGGACAAAGGCAAACAATCACCGGGTCCGAGGACGCAGCAGTGGACTTCTCAGGTAACGTCGGAGAAATCGTCACGGCGTGGTGTTGTGTTGCCGAGTTCGCCGTCTCTGTTGCACTTGAACTGGAAGAGGGTGAGTAGCATCTTGGCCAAGGAGGGTGCGAATACCGCGGCTGCAACCGCAAGGTCCTCCGCGTGTCGACGGAAGAGCATCTTGGCCGGAACCGTTGGCCGTGCTTTGACCTCTCGAACAGAGGTTTCTTCAGCTCCTGCGACAACGGCAGGCGGGGAAAAGGTTCCTGCTGTTAGAGAAAGATCATCTAAAAGACCAATGTCAGTTAAACGTGGATCTTTCTCGACTGCTCCTACGCAGGTGCAATCGCGAAAAATGACACCGTCGCGGGGGCAACGGCAGGCATCTATACTGCTGTCACCAGAAATCTCCCCGCTTGCACGCGTGAAAGAAGAAAACTCCTCCTTGCTTCTTGCTTCTTGCTACAAAACGCCCCCGCGAGCGACGTCCAGTTCTACCCCAATGCCGTCACGAGGCAGCCCGGCAACCACCAACGCCTGGAATAAAATGTCAACGCCGCATTCGACGAATAGTACAACACAGGGCGCCACACCGAGGCATTTGCAAAACTCTGTTACTTCAATTAGTGCGAAGGAATTAAAAATGAGCTCGGATTCGGCTTTGGGTCTCAGTCCGGTGACCGGTCACTTGTTAGGCACCACACCGAAGGACAAATCGCCATTTTACAACCCCTTGTTGTACATGGCGCCTCCCGAGGGGGCTATGAACCTTTCCATGTCACCCGATAAATCCCTTTCTGCAAAGCAACCGGCAAAATCACCAACACCGGCAAAGAAAGAACCTAGAGCACCGGTTTTTGGTGCACACAGCCCGCTATTACAGCGTGATGGCAGTACACGGGCGGTAAGCATGCATAATGGCCGCACTGAACCAAATTCACTGGAAGCTTCCCGGGAAACGCCGAACAGACGGCAGCGTGGTGACGGTGCCAGTGCAAAAACGGGAACCCCGAATAATCGTTTGCTCAATGGGGCGCACCGTCCCGGTTCAGATGACGGCGTGCCATCCCCTCGGTTTTTTATTCGCTCCAGTGAACTTGTGGACGAGAAAGAGCCCGGCATTCCTCAGAGTAGCAAGGTCGGGCGACCTCGTTCCCGCTGCCGCCAGGAACAAGAGGAAAAAACGACACCTCGCGCTTTACGGTCCCGTATTGCCAACGATGGCTGGGTGAACCACCATCTCGAGGTCCTTGAGAAGCTGCGCTACGACTTCCAGCAATCGGAGATGCTCAAGAGTTCACGGAGCACACCCAGCGGCAAGGCGCTCGGTCGGGGCGTCAGGGGGCCAAATGCCGCCGGCGCGGGGGCGTCCGTGCCGCCAGCAGATCGTGGAAAAAATAGGGACGCGTCCACGTGGGGTGACGGGAGCAGCCAGGCCGCTGCTGGTGCTGCTGCTCCTCAGGCGACCAGTGAAGGCGCCAAACTCATGTATTGAAGGCACTGAGGGGGGAATATTAACGAAGTCTTTTCCAAAGACTTGTAGAGGAAGAAGAGCGACAACAGCAATTAAGAAGCGACGAAAGCTGAGAATTAAACACAAAGAAATAATGCATGCGAAGGAAAAACAAAACAAAACAAAACAGAAGGAAACTAAAATATGGAGAGAATGTGAAGGCAATTGAAGGTCCGTATTTTTTCTCTACCGGGGCACGACTGTGGTGGATGTGTTGGTAATGTAGTTCAAAGAGGATGTAAACACGTGGGAAGCGAAAACAAAAGCCGAAAAAAAAAAAAGAGGAAACAAAAACAAACACATAGAGTGAGTGAGAGGTATGAGTGAAATGCGGGTGGAAAACGGCTTAAAAACAAACACACGCACACAAATAATAAAAACAGAATAAAAGTAGGAAGAGGAGGAGGGGAATAACACGAGAATTGGTTTTCTACTGTCTTCTGCGCCTCATTTATTTGCGTTTCGAGCATTATTTTGTGTTTTTTGCTTCCTTTTATATTTGGGAAGAGCGGCAAGCAAACAGAAAGGGGATCTTTCTTTGAGCTGCCTTCATGATGATGATGATGGTGTTGATTTTTCTTTGTATCTTTCTCCACCCCAGCCCATTTCATAGTGTTGGTTTTTTCCTTTTGGTTTGCTTGCATCCTCCATCCCTCTGGTCCTCAGTACAGTGGCAGCATCAGAGATACAAGAGGAATAACAGGAAGAGGCCACCAATGACGCATTAACGGCGGAGGGTGTGGTACCTCCTTTGCTCAGAATATGTCCATTGGGCTTTTTTTTTTTTTTTGAATTGTTTTTTTTGTCGTACTGTTGGGCGGATTTGCGTGTACACTTCACTGCACACACTGAAGGTTTTCACAGCTTTTTACATCATTACGCTTTTCCATTTCTTTTTCTTTTTTTCCCGATTTTTCCACCATCTGCTGTTTTCTTCTTCTTCTTCTCCGCCTTGCTCACTCTGACGCGTGCACGGTTAGACGACGTACGGGTAGGCAAAGGGAGGGAGGGGAGGGGCGGGTGAAGTGAAAGGTGAACCCAATAGATATGAGCGCGATGGATCCCCTGTCGCTTTCTCAACTTCCGTGCAACCATCACAAGCTGTTTTTTTTTTTTTTTTTATTGTTTTCATAACGTGTCATTTTTGTTTACTCTTCTTGTGACATGCCTTTGATCTTAGGGCAGCCACACCCGCGACACCGCATCAAGAGGTGAAGAGGGGCAAAGGGTGGATAAATGGAGGATGATGTCGTGCGAGGGCGATGTGCGGCCATCGTCCAGCATCTTCTGTACAGTGGAGAAAATCGGATGTTGCGGACAGAACAGCAGCGTCTGCTTAGCGCTGTGGCGGAGGAGCTGCGGCAGCGGGCAATTTTGATGTATCGTCTTTGTCGAGCAAAGCAAGAGAAGATTGCGTTGGATCAAACGGAAGACGCGGCGTACTGCGTGTTAGCGGCTGTTTCCTCCCGTCAGCCATCGCTTTGGGCGGTTTTGACTACCTGGAGCCGTGCGCTGCGTCCACGATCGCCCGAGTTACGCTTTGGGACTCCTGTTCTTGTTACGGTGCGCCTGAAGGAGGTGGAACAATTCATTGCCCGCAGCTCTCACCTTCAGCTTGCATTGGGCGCAGAAGACGCATCGCCACCGGCAAAGAGTAGCAGCATTTCTGTGATGGGTGCATCATGGACTCATGGCAGGACAAGGAAGCATCCACGGGAGGAGGAAAACACCCCTGGGACGAAGTTGGAACCCGAACTTGCCATTCGGTTGGCGTTTGACTACTTCCAGCTGAACATAGCGAAATCCAAGAAATTCTACGCCGTTGTTGCCGCATACGAGAAGAAACTAGGCGGCGTGAAACTGATTGAGAAGAAGGAGGAGTCTTCTGCCAAAAGGATGAAGAGGGCTTTGTGTGGCCCACGGAAGGGCAAACGTGGTATCCCGGAGGGCGATGGTCTCAGTAACAGCAGTCATAATAATTACAATGGTGGTTTTGGCTTGCCCACCGAAGAGGAGGGGGAGGACGATATGGGCGACTATTCCCTCTTATTCCCTCCCGCATTGTCTTTGCCGTCCTCGTCGTCTTGGACCTTCGGAGCCGCTCCTCCCGCAACAATACCTCAGTGTTTTTTTTCCTCCGTGAGTTTGAATGCAGTCGCCGATAGAGTTGAGGCAACTTGTTCCGCTTTGTTTTTCGACAGACTACAGCGTTGCCTACGAAATCCCTTGTTGTATTCTTCTTTGGCGTCCATGGAGGAATTCAACGCCGACATGTTTCATGATGCGCACAATCATTCGCTCCCCGCAAGTCAGCTTGGGGCCGCCTACTTAATTGCCAGCCAGGGCGCAAGGGTGGGATTTGGCGGATCGTTGCGTTCCCCAAGACATTTTTTGCATCCACTGCGGGCACGTCCAACTTCTCTCATGCCGGTGCCCCTCCAAATGGTCACATCGCAGCAGCTGTGGAGACGTCTGCTGGTGGCTGGCCTATGGCTACATGTGGTTGGGACCGAATTGGATGATGTACCTGCACACCTGAAGGTGACCCGCTACTGCGTCACCGTCGTGAGGGTTTCGCAGGGCGAACCGTGCTGTAGCGTCTGTGATACTCTCGTGCGGGAAAAGCCCATTCTACGGCTGTCTGCATTAACGCATGAGGCGGAAAACCGAGATGACGGTCAGCCCATTCATTCCTGGGAAGAGATGAAGAGCGTGGGGTTTTCAGCATCCTCAGCGAACGGTTCCTTTTGTGATGAACTCTTGCGCTGTCTTTCAGTTCGACTGGAACAGAAAGTACGCGACCAGTCGGGTCGTGAGGTCTCATCTCAGTCCCATCCCTCGACGAGAATAATCCCTGCAAACACCACTAAAAGGAGCGGTTACGCATCTCTTTGCACTCATTCCACCTGTTTAACCACACTTCGGGAGTTGGTGGTTGATATTGAAGGTGGATATCCCCTTCCCGCATGCCGTGCGGCGTTGATTGGTGGGTCAAAAAACGAGGATGCACTCTTACGACTGCTGAGAGACGAATCTAGAAGGGAAGAGGAGGAGGAGAAGAGTACGCATCACTCCGATGCAACCGCAAATATGTCCCGGGAAGTAAAAGAACTGCTGGAAACTGTTCCGTGCATTCCTAATTTGCGTGAGGTCGATGGGGTGTTGGAGTGCGCCGCATGTCTGCAGCAGTTTCACCAGGGATGCATTTGTCCTGCGCAGCGAGAACCCGCTGAGGGCATTTTCTTGTGTCATACATGCCGGTTGGCACGCGGCCCGCTGTTACTACCACCGCTCCGCTGCAGCGTGGTCACAAATGCGGGCCAAACTGTGGCGTGAGACGAATGGGAGCGTAAAGGCCTGAAGTTCTCCCCAATCCGAAGCCTTCTCTCTCTATGCCTGTCGGAAATTTTTTGTTGCCCTTACCAAGAATAAATGTGCGCGCGCACACACAGGTGCATAATGCCATTTTTTTTTCTCTTCTGTATATTTTTTTATTTTTATTTTTTTGGGGCTTGAGAGGACTCTGCCGCTTTGCATTTTTTTTCAACTTTGCCCTTTTTTTTTTTGTTTTTTCTGCTTCTTTTTCAAAGCCAATGATTTTCCCACTATTCGTAGGCGAAAATGAGGGTTGCGCCAACCGCAAATAAACCAATCAACCAAGCATAAAGTAAACGATTAGGTCAGTGAAAATTTATTCCAAGGGAATGAATTGCGCTGCAAAGTGTTTCCAGGCGGAGAAGTTGTGGACGGATGGCGCGTGGCTGGGCGAAAGTCAAAATTGGCTCCTGTGAGAGGTCAAACTGCTCTTCAGCCACTCTGCAGCAAACATGCAGCGTATTTTGGATTTTTTAACTGGGCGTGTCACTGAGTTCTCTTTGGACAGTTGCCGCCTCAAAGGCACCCGCATTTACTATCGCGGGAGTCACCACTTATTTGAAAGGGAAAATTGTTTTCATTCCAATTATTATTATTATTTTTTAAATCTTCTGCTAAACTTTACGTTAAATCCCTTTTTTTCTTTTTTCTTTTTTTTGTTTAGTTGTGAAATCTCGAGGCTTTGTTTTGTGAGGATGTCCGTTTCTGCGGGTTGCAGTGGACGTCAGTCGTTTCTTGTTGTGTTTGACTTGGACCACACGGTTGTCGACTGTAACACAGACGAGGTGGTGCCGGAGTATTTGGGTCGTGGCGAGTTCCGGCGCTCATTGATGGGGGCGGAGAAGCCAATGCAATCTACGAACCTTGTGGATACAGTTTTGGCGCCCTTTTCAAGGGAGCAAATTGGAGACGCCGTGGAAAAGAGTGTCATCATGGACGATGGAATGCCTGATGTATTTCGTTTCCTTCTTTTTCTTCAGCAGCAGCAGCAGAAGAGTGCATCAGTTGAGGCGGTCGCCAATGCTGTGCATGTTGAGATTGCCATTGCGAGTGATGCCAACCTGCTGTTTATTGAGAAGGTCATTGAGCGTCATATTCCCTTCGCTCGGCACGCAATCTCGCAGATTCACAGTAATTCGTTTCACGATGTAATTGACGGCGGAGAGTTGCGTCGCTGTCGTATCGGTTGGTACGAGTCGGCGGGCCATAATTGCCCCTGCTGCAATTTAAGTGAACGCCCCAACATGTGCAAGAGCCGCATCATCGCCCGTCTGTTGCACGCCAGTCGTCTCGTTGATCCAACTGTTATTTTTATTGGTGATGGCGCAAATGATTTTTGCCCGGTGCTCAATCTGTTGAGGCCGAGAGATTATTTGTTTGCACGCCGTGGATTTCCGATTCATCGCCTTTTGTCGGACGAGCAGAGTGCAGTCGGGGGTTGCTGCAGGATCGACTTGTGGTTGAATGCCAGCGAGTTGTTGCAGAGTTTTAAGCGCGCAATGAATTCTGCCGAACGTCTGCCGACCCTCGTTCGCCTCCGTGACGCGGGTCCGCGGGAGTTCCGCACAGTGACGTTGCGGCAGCGCATTCCAGAGGTAATTGAGCGGACGCTGAAGGACAACGAGGAGCACACCACAGCGGAGGGAAGGCGCCTGCTTCGTGCTCTTGTTGAGGCAACGCGGAATAATGCGGCGGTGGCACCACTTCCCGGACAACAGTTTGTACCGCCTTGGTTACAGGCCTACGCCTTTTTACCGGAGTTTGACACGGATGTGCACATGTTAAACGAGCAGTGGCAGCGGCAGAAACAAGAGGTGAATGATGCTGTTATTGCCCCTCGATGGGGCCAGATACCGTGGCTGCAGGGTGAGATTTACTTTTATCACCTCTTTGTACAGTACATGATGCTCGCGGAGGGTGGCGGATGCAAGAACGGGGAGACTGCAGCAGACGAATGGGTCCCAAATCTCGTCACGCCGTACGCAATATGTAGTCCCATTGGTACACATGACTGCCCCTTTGCGACGCACGCGGTTATGGCGGCAGGGGGCGCCACACCGTTCCAGTCATTTGACCCGTCTTTCCTTGCCAAGGATGGATCTACGTTTGCGTCAGACGGCGTTGTGGTACAGGAAGGCAGAATCAGCTACCGTGACATCGCCGCTGGTGATTGTATTGCGCCGCTGCATGGATATTTTCAACCCTATCGCGATTTTTTTATGCGTGAGAAGCGTGATGTGCTTCACAACTTTTTGAAGGTTAAAATATGCCCCATGCTCGCATGTGTGCCCTGGGAGGCGGATGGCAGCTTTGTTCCTGTGCTGCTGCGGTGGATGCTGTGGGGCAATGGCCTCGATCTTTCCATGTTCACGCTGGAACAGCTACGAGAGAGCCATTCCAAGGGCGAAGCGGGGCCTGGAGACAAAGCTGGGAGGGGTGACGAGGGGGCGATGGAAGGAACTGAGGGGCCAGCACAGATCGATTTGAATGCCTTGCGCGTGGCAGAGGCAAGGGCGGTGATGGGGCAGGATGATCTCATTGTCGGCAATCAGTTGGAGAAGTTGGCGCGGCTGGTATGTCTTATTGTACAAACGGAGCCAAATGAAACCGTGACGATTCCTCACACAATTGACATTGTGATGGACAATTTTGGGGTAGAATGTGTGGCGGACATCATCTTCAGCCTGTGGGTGCTGCAACACCACCCCTCGCTGCATGTGACTTTGCATGTGAAGAGCATGCCGTACTACGTTTCGGATGTGACCCCGCCGGACATTGCGCTCCTCATTCAGGAAATGGAGGACTGCGCGCGGCAGGAGCCTGCGCTGGCGACAAGGCTGATGCCGTTTGTGCGTTTGGTACATGAGGCTCTTAGCAACGGCAGGCTGCGCATAGACGCCGACGCCGTGTGGACGCAGCCGTCCGAGTACCGGGAATTACCACCACACGTATGCAATAGATTTTTTTACACTCGGCGGGTGTTGTCGGAGGCGGAGTTGCGGAAAAGGCAAGAGGAGCGGCAGTCATCATCATTTTCGTATTCTGACTGCTCACGCTATACCGCCCACTCGGCGCTTGTTATTTTCAAGGGCGATCTTAACTTTCGTCGTCTCGTCGGCGACCGCCACTGGGACCGCCGCGGATTTCTTTCAACACTTTCCCCGGATGAACGGGAGGCTTCCGCGGTGTCGAAGCTGCTGCTTGCCGACACACCACGCGTAGAAAGTGGCCGCCATCCTCAAGAGGGAGAAGAAGAGACGGATGAGGTCATCAGCTTCCAGCGAATTCTGTCATCTTACTGGCCAGTACACGCCGTGCCGGTGTGCGCCATACGCACGATAAAGAGCGAACTAAGCATCGGTGTGAAGACAGCGCGGCAGAATGAGTTGGACCGCACGGATCCCACCTGGAGGGTCTCGGGGAGATACGGGGTTATACTCCTTGCGGCTGAATGCTGATGATTATGATGATTATGATAGCAGTAAGGGGAATCAGTAGTAACAAGAGTCTTCTCTGTGTATGTGTGAAGAGGAAATGGAAGGGAAGGCTATATATATATTTATTTATTTATAGGGAGTGACAAGGCAAGGAAGAACAAAAGTGGGTATAATAAAAAAAAAAAAAAAAAAAAAAGAACGTTTATACAAAATGGTGAACGGCTTATTTTGAATCACGAATACGGTGTGAAGGGGCAATAATAGAGATGGGTGACGATGGGGGATCACCCTTTTTAATTTTAATTTTATTTTTAGAAGCAAAGGAAGGGCGAATGAATGGAGGTCCCACAATTGGATTTATATTGCACTTATCCATTTGGCCATGGATGACTGTCTATTGCGGGTACGACCAGCGATGTTGTGTCGACTTTTTTTTTTTTTTTTTGGCGGTTTATGTGTTGGGGTCTTGTGATGTTTGTTTTTCTGACATTTCCCCCTTTCCCCCTCCCAATTCACCAAAATGACTTTTCTCAGTGCACTGCCCGCGGCTTTCCCTTGATTTTTTTTTTCTTTCTGTAGTATCCCGAACAACATCAACATCAACAACATCAACATCAACAACATCAACAACAACAAAAACAACAACAACAACAGCGGGTGGAGCGTATTAAAGCGAATTTATAACAAAGGTTGGGGGAAAACATAATTCTTCAGCGTTGTTTAGAGCGGAGGTTCACTACCACTACTGCTAAAAGTTGCCTTATTCAATTTTGTTATCCATTTATTTAATTGTATCGTAGTATATTTTTATTTATTTATTTATTTATTTTTTCCTGTTTCTTTCGCACAGTTGTTATTTATTTATTTATTTATCGCGATGCGGTGTTGTGTCGTTCTTTTCTACGCAATTCTTGTGGGTGGCGCCCTGTTGTTTGCCGGTATGAAAACGGCGTCATGTGCGGCTTCGAGGGACGAGGACATTGGGCATTACAACGATGCCTCGCCTCTCTCACTGCGGGAACTGCTGAAGAAGCTGCAGATGAGTGGGAAGACGGCGGCGAGGGTGCCTTCCTTCAGAACCATCCCCCTCCAACAGGCGGGGGCCATTTGCGAACAAATGCAGACGGAGGGTGACGGAAGCGCCCTGGTACTCTTGTATGCACCGCATTTGTTTCCACGGTACGATTACGAGCAGCTGCTTGTGCTGCTGGCGGATTTTGGTGACGCCGTCAACCAGCTGCTAAAGGAATCGGCCACCAAAGCTCACCCAGATGAAAATGAGGAAGAAGAGGGGGATGTGGCAGCTCTTTTATCGGAGCACAGACTTCGGGTATTCGTGGTGGACGCGTTCCGTGCAGGTGGTGAAATACGGCGTCTTCGGGGCGGAAATGACCGGGGCAGTGCGGCGCACAGAGTGCCAGGGTCGCTGCGGAGCCCATTGGGCCCCGGTACCTACAGAGCGTCTTACTTGGAGAATGAGACCGATGCCGACAACGATGATTTCTTGGCGTCTGCTTCCGAAATGCCAGAGGACGGCGACGTGGAGAATAGAGGGGCTGGAGATTTTGTGGCGCATTCGCCCGAGGCGGAGCTTCTCCAAAAATTCTTGGCGCCGAAAGGATCCCCCCGCAACGCGCACCATTTTCACCCCACCGTTTTGGAAAAAATGCGCCAGAGTGAAGAGACAGCGGAACCCACGACTCGGCCACTGTTGAGTGAGCTCCCACCGATCTTGTTTTACCCGGCTACAAAAACTCCAGTTTTTCTTCCGCACATTTTTCTTCACTGTCGCAGTGACGCGCCGTGCTCGTCTGTACATGCGAGCCTTATCTCTTTGGATGGACAGGAAGGCTGCGGCTGCATTAAGGGCCCAGACGAGGCTCAGGAGCTTTTGGAGTTTGTCACAACGGAGCTGCAGCAGATGAGTCTGGAAACTTTGAAGGAGCGTCGTCAGGTGGGCGCGGAGAGGGGCCGTCGTCGTTCATGGAGGCGTCTTGAGATCCCCGATGAAAGTCACAGGGAGGCGCTTTTGGATATATACGACGTTGAAAATCTGGCCGACGACAAAGTATTCAACGCCCCCATTCACTACACGGACCTGAAGCAAAAAACCGAGCAAGAGATTGATTTTGAATACGTGTTCCCTATGGCCGCCAAGTTGCGATTGTTGCACGAAACACGTGAGGCCGCCATCTTGAAGGAGGCACGCCGGAGCGACGAAGTGCTGAAGCGTGTGAAGAATGTTTTGCGTGAACGGCAAATTAGCCGCGAGCGTGACACGGTGCCTGCCCACGGCGCTTCTTGGCAGAAGGCGTTCCAGCAGGCCAACGGTGGGAATGAGGATGGAGAGAATCATCTGCTGCTGATGGAGTACATACGATACCATGGCGAACACGCGACGCAGCAGCTCCACGAGCATCCTACGAATCTCCTCATTGGTCACCTTGAGGAACGCATGCATCGTGTTGAACTCCTGCGGAGAATGATTCGTGTGGAGGAGGGGCGCGGGACAGAAAAGGATGAGCGAATGGTGCGATTTCACGCCATGGAGCAAGAGCACCAGCGGAGGCTTAATGAGGTGAGTCGGTACCTGCGAAATATGCAGCAGTCCGAAGGAACGTGACTGCAGGCAAATATATAAATTAAATAAATAAATTAAATAAATTAAATAAATAAATAAATATGAATAAATATGAATATATATTTAAAGTGAAGTCTGCCGCAAACATGTGCGTTATTTATCATCAGTTTGTAGAGGAGTTAATTAATTAGTTTAAGGGGCCCTCTTACTCTCCCTCTCCCTCTCCCTCTCCCTCTCTCTCTCTCTCTTTTACCTCACATCTTTTGGTACCGGGAACGGAGAGGGTGAGGGGGCAGAGTAACGATATTCGTACTATTTTTGAAATATAGGCATAGTAGTAGAGGGGCGAAAACGAAGAGAAACGAAAAAAAAAAAAAAAAAAAAGATAACGTATCTGTGATTAATGATGAGCAGGATGTCCCCTCCTCTTATTTTTATTTTTATTTTTATTTTTTTATTTTTATTTTTATTTTTATTTTTTATTTTTATTTTATTTCTTTATTTCTGTTTCAACACATTCCCTTTCCTCTTCCCTTCCCTCCCCCCCCTTCTTTTTTTTTTGTTACTTACCCCTTTTTCTCGTTTTATGCATGCATGCAACACGCATCCGTTGTGTCTCCTCCTCTATTCTTTTTCTTCTCTCTTGCGTTCTCTTTCTCTTTTTCTTCAATATGCATTTGTATCTCTGGGAGTTGGACGGCGAGGGAGAAGTGTTTGACAACTATTACGCCGTGTTTCATTCACGCACATCTATGCAGCGAGAGCCCTCATCATTCTCTTTTACATTTTCTCTGTTGGCCACACTGTGGGCCTCAATACTGTTATTATCGTTACAGATCTTATCTACTGCCGCGTCAGAAACCACCGCGACGCCGTATGACTTTCCCATGACGCATATGGAGGAAATGGTGCGGTCGTCATCAGCTATCGAGTTATCGCCAACCGCATGGGAGATGCTGTTTTTTGTTCCCACCGCCCAGCAACTGGAGGAACTTCTGATGGAGGAGAAAAAGCATTGGTGGTGCGTCGTATTCGTAAATGTTTCATCTGAGAAAATGAAAGGATTCTCGAGCGATTTTATTCGAGAAAGCATTTTTCCAGCGGTGACCAAATTGCAAGCTAAGCAGGAAGAACGACAAACTGCGGGCGAACAGCTGCCGGTGGCCCGTGTGGCGGTGGCGGACATTCAGGACTCCCGATCATATTTTGACTTGTACCCATTCGCCTATGTCTTTGAGAGCAGTGGCGTCGGCGAGGATGCTGGGGCCAGTGGCCGGCCCGATTTACTGACCAGCGTGGAGAAAATGATAAGGAAAGGCCGCATGATGCGCGGGACACGTAGTGATCCGAAGACGCCCGTCATTCTTCTTTTTCGCCCAGGCGCTGCTGCGTATCTCCGAAAGGGACGACAGTGGAAGTTAAAGCAGCTCAAGGAGTCACACCCTCTTCGCATGATGGTCCATTTGGATCGAATGGAGCCGTTCATATCGGAGGTGCCACAGGGAATCGTCACGGCCCCACTTTCTTTGTCAATACATCTTCTCTCCGACTATGAACACTGCCCCACAAACCCTTCTCGTGCCAGTGTTAGTGCGGGGGCAAAGAAGCAGGGCGGCGCTCAAAAGGACAAGGCGGTTGTTGACGACGATGCGGATGACGCCACCCTCGGTATCCTCACAGTGAATGAGTTGAAGCAGCACCAGGAGCGTGTGCTTGGAACATTGCGCCGGGTTCGTGAGCGGCAGCAGGGAAGAGGAAGGGAAAACCCCCTTAGTTTGGAATCTCTCAGGGGGGTGTCTGCGAAGGATCGCGTGAAGGAGTTGATGAGGCGTGTCAAGTCACTCAATAATCAAGATGATGACATGCAGGAGGACGAGGCGCCCGCCGCCGACAAACATGCGCCGCGAGATGAGGAGGATGAGGAGGCAGAGGATGAAGAGCAATTCAACGACCTTTGAGGCGAGTGAGATCTGAAGAGACACGAAATAATGCGAGCGAAGGAAGAAGAAAAGAAAAGAAAAAAAAAAAAAAGGTTAGAACGCCTCTGTGGAAACAAAATAAAAGAGAATAAACAAATAAGTAAACAACTAACATAAGTATATATTTTCCATGTTGTTTGTATGACCCGCTTGACTGGGACGTCTGTTGTTTGGACTTTTTCTCTTTTTTTTTTTTTCTTTTTTGACCTTTTGACGGTCAAAAACATCAAATTTTCTTCTTCCGGTACCGGACATTTTGTGTGAGTATGGAAGAACAGTAGAGGGCATTGTGGCCTCTTAAGAGGAGCCGTTAGGTATATATTCCATTGTGCCATTAAATTACGCAGCTGGTCACGCAAAAACACATAATTACACGCATACATTACTTAAATGCATAAGTAATTACATGCAATAATTACAAATATACACGCATGCAGCATGAATGCGTAAAACAGGTAGAGGGAAGAAATCAGACGCGGGATGTTGCGTGTAAATGTCTATTTATTTCTGTATGCATATGTGTAATCGTGTATGCTTTGAGTGACTGTTATTTATTACCACTGTGCTGCATTTCTATTCTTTTTTTTTCTTTCTTTTTAATGGTACCGTACATCAATTCCCTACTCAGATGCTTAGGGGGTGGGAACGACGAGTGGAAAAAGAAACACACGAGTAATCAAAGCATAAATAAAACAGTATTTATTTATTTATTTATTTTTTTCCCTCCCCCTTTTTTTTTTTTTGTCTAGTTTTTCACTTCTTCAATGAGCGGCGTGCGTAGAGAGATGACGGCATCCGCTTCGTTGAGTGTTCTTCTTAGTGGTACGATCGTTGTGCCAGGATGGTTTTTTCTTGCCACGGCAGGTCTCTTTACGGCGGTGTTTCTGTTTATGCCGTGGTCCACGAATGCGGGGCAGTTTATCTTTATGTCGGCTTCGTTTTTAGTTGGGATATTGTCTGCGACGTTGTATTGGTGGTCGTCCCGCAAGAATTCTTTATTGGTGGCGTTGCGTGATGAGGCTACAGTGGATCAGGCTATTCTTCAAGACGACGGCAGTGTTTCTTTAGAGAACCATAGAAATACTGGCAGCCCGTACCAACAACAGGGAAGGGGGCACCCACGACGCGTGCAGTTAGTTTCTCACGGTGCCATTGCAAGCTGTTCAGCTGCTTCTTCATGCTGGGTGTGGTGGCATGAGGCTCTTCCGGCGATGGAGTTGTGTATTTTAGGCCTCCTTGTGATCCTCTCCCCACACGTGATGGCGACAAACGTGGGGATTGCACAAAACATTGTGTCACGTAATGACGGCAGCTTCAAAGTAGTAAACATATACCCCGTGGTGAATGTATGGAAAGTGAACCTTCTGCACTTTTGGTTTGTTTTTGCCTTTAACATCCCCTTAGCCGCCGGAATTACTGTTGGACTTATTCACTTTGGGGTGCTGATGGCGCACTTCAAATCCCTGGATCTTGGAACCATAGTGGCCTCGTTGCTGTGGCTTCTGATTTCCCTTATATGCATCCCCGTCGTTGCCGTAAAACGATTTCGGGAACGCTGTCGACGGCGATGGAGCACAGGTCTGCTCTCTATGAGTGGCGACAGTCCCAGCTCCATTCCTCATGCGTCCGGGGACGGGGTTTGTGATGCATCCAACAGGGTGGAAGCGTTGCCATCTTCAACTCATGCGGTGGGACACGAGGGGGACGGCGTAGGTGTCTTATACGGCCGGGGAGTGCCGGTGTCTTCCTCCGAAGAACGCCCTCATCTTTTTTTGTCGGTTCCCACATCCCGAACGCAAGTTCCGTGGGGAACTCCCTCTATCGGAAACGGTGCTCAGTTCAATGAACCCCCTCGATTAGATGTGATGCAGCATGGGACAGAGAGTATGGCCCCAGCTGGGGATCTTCGAGCAACGTATCTTCTTCTTAGTTCAGGTGGAGGCGTCATTCTTGGCGCAAGTGAGAGTTTTGCGGCTCATGTCGGGCTAACGGTTAGATATCTTGTGGGTCAGAAGTTTATGTCTGTTTTGAAGGAATTAGAGGTGGGGAACGTGGCTGCATTGAAAGAAACCATCCAAAAGGTTGCTTTTCTTCATAATGATAGCGTTATTTTGGGAAAGGACGAAGAGGAGTGGGAGGATCGATACTCGTGTAGTAGGATTGGTGATGGACGATCTTCACATACGGAACTGGGGACAAATGCGGATGCGTTTATAGACTCTGACGGGGCGGAGTATTCAACGGCAGGGGGCGAACAATCTCCAATGCGCATGGGTGAAGATGCGACGGTGCGGCGTATTTTGATCCGAGGACGTCGTCCACGCCACCCATCCTCAACAGTGGCCCCATCATTGAGTGAGAGGAAGGAACGCCCTGCGAAAAACGGCATGGGCGGTGATCAAAATGACCTTTTACCCGTGGAGCATGTTCCCGGAGAAGCCGAATATTTTTCACTCTCGCTTGATGTGTGGAAAGGAAGCCGAGACGATTTCACGAACTGCTTTCTCGTTCTTTGCCAGCCGCGTCTCCACTGTGTGCTGGACTGGATGCCATGGCCGTGTCTTTTAGTGCATCCTGTGACAGGCTGCGTGCTGCACTGGAGTCGTGAGGCGGAGCGGCAAACAGGGCGACTGGCGTACGACGTGGTGGGATTGCCGGCTCACGCGAGCCCCATTCCAAACTTCTCGGGGCTGGTGAGTAGCTGCTGCGATATAAAGGAGGCTGGCGCAGGGGAGGTGGAACACGAGGGAAGACGAGGGACGCGGTTGGAGCCACCCATTCCGGCGATTCTTCACATACCGTCCAGTCCATCGCTCTCTCTGTCTGTGACATTTAAACCGCTTACTGGGGACTTTGTTGAAGACGAGGGTGCGGCCTTGGAAGGCAGTGTGACCGGACTTGCGAGGCCCTTGCAGCGTTCACCGTGGAAAGGGGAGAGACGTAACGCCTCTGATAGTCGCCGGGCGTTAAGCTCTTCACTTGACTCCAGGGGTTTTTGTCGCGGGTCTGGTAAGGGCGAAGTGGCTGCAAACACAGCGTCATTTTTGCCTCAATGCATACCTGAAAGTCTGCTCAAAAATTGTGGCGACCCTGCCAAGGAGAGAGTCGGGTGTTGCTCTTCTGCGTTGGCGAGTATGCAGGAAAGCGTCTCTGCATGGGTCTTTGCGGGGGTGCCTCTGCTGTTTGTGATACACGACGAAGTATGCATGCCTTTTGACAGTGCCACTGTGGGGCCGTGTGTAAAGCCAGAGAATGACTTCATGCACGCCCCTGGTGGGGTTCTGTCTGAGCGTCGTGCAGCGTTGGATGAACCACCACGCCCCGATCCGAGGGAGATGTTGCCCGCCTCTTCTGCAGTGCAGAAGGGTGCAAATGGTACCGACGGGACGATTGCACCGCTGCACGGAGCCGACAGGGAAATGGACCGACAGCCACACGAGTCACCGTCGTTTCCAGAAGGACGACAGACAATAAATGCGGTGGAGAAAGCAGAAACTGAGGTCGAACAACAAAACGTCTGCTATAGTACCATGAATATTATTGGTAATAATGACGACAGTCCCGGTGCAGAGGCCGCGGTGTCAGACGGGCTCTTTAAACAACCGCAGTTCTCCACACGCACTGCTGTTGGACTCACACCGACCCCACTGTCGCTGCAGACGTCTATTTACAATAGCCAACGACATTCGCCTCTCCATGTCAATATGGGAAAAGTGAATGTCACGGAAACTGATTTTCCCGGCACGCGCAAGGCCAGTAATGGTGAGCACCATGACACTCGTGACAGTAGCAGCAAGCGCCGTGGGCAAAGCGATAGGGAGAGTAGGGGTCACCCACCACACACGCCGTTGAATAGTCGGGGTACTAAGAACTTGAAAGCCGTGATGGTGACGCCACTTGTCAGCCCACCGCCACAAGAATGCCCGTCGAGCACAAGCATGAACGGTGTAGATGCCCACGGCGAGATTGCACTGTCGAAGGATCAGGCGGAATTGAATCACCAACAGTATCCCGAGCAGCTGTCATATCAGCAGCAGCAGCAGCAGCAGCAATCGTTGCATCCACAGCCGCCCTTGACTAACTTCCCACCAGTTTCTTCCGCACCAGAGTCAACTGTACAGAGCGATTTCATTGCCTCCATGGTTTCTAACGTGAATGCCGCTGGTGAGGAAACACCGATATGGGCGATGCTAAGAAGTAGTGACGAGACAACGATCCCCTCATGTTTTATCCGTGTTCCCCCTGGAGAGGGGTTCCTCTTTGGCCGCAGTAGCAAGTGCCATGCCACGACTTCGGATGGCTTCGTCAGCAGCATCCAATTCAAAATTGTACGACAACTACACTCGGAGGTTTTGTCGATGCAGCCCACCAATCAGCAGGATATAAAGAAGCAAAGTCTCTACCTGAATCACCTGCGCAACTCGACTCCTACCAGCCCACACAGTTGTCATGCCCCGATGGGAAACTGGGTGGTCACACTGTACGATCAAAGCGTCAATGGCACATATGTCAATGTTAAGAAGGTGAGTAAAGGAAAGCATTCTATTTTGCGTGATCATGATCTCATTACGTTTAGATTGAGCTCCTCCAGATTCTTCTTGGGATTTCAGTTTCTGCTGACGGACGAACGGGGGGTGCCACTCTCGGAGACTGCTGCTGCTGCTGTGCCGATGGCGGTCTCCAGTGTGAACTCATCAGGGATGCCAAGACGAGGGACGCTGCACCGTAGGCATCCAACCTCTTCTGAAAGCGGGAGTTTGATCGCGGCGAGCAGCAGCCAATTGGGCGGGGTGTCGCGCAGCAACAACGGCGGTGGTAGTGGCCGGCGTCTCGCGACTTCGACGAGAAGCCGAAGTGGCAGGCCGGGTGGCACAACAACACCGCATCGTGAGACGATTGAATGGAAAATTGGCGAGGAGATGCTTGGTAAAGGGGGCAACGCGGAGGTCTTTCTTGGCATCAACTTGACGAACGGAAAACTCATAGCCGTGAAGAGAGTCCTACTGCCTACGGTCGCCCACGACGACCCAGACCACAAGGATGTGCTCCAGCAGTACAGAAGTCTGCAGGAGGAGATCAAGGTTCTCTCCCGGGCCGTGCACCCGAACATTGTGCAGTACCTTGGATCGTCTCAGAACCAAAAGTATTTTAACATTCTTCTTGAGTTTGTGCCTGGCGGCTCATTGCGTCATTTGCTTGACAACTTTGGGGCTCTTAGCCCAGGTGTGATCTGTTCCTACTTGAGGCAAACACTGGAGGGTCTGCGCTACCTGCATCAGCGCAACATTGTACACTCCGACGTGAAGGCGGCCAATATACTCATCACGGACAAGGGTCGTGTGAAGCTGTCAGACTTTGGCACCGCCAAGCTGCTCAACAGACAGCACAGTCAGTCCCTAGATCGTGCCGGTAGGGCAGAGGCTGCAAACGGCAATGACGCCACGACGTATCGACTTGCGGGCACGCTACGGTGGATGGCGCCAGAGTTACTCCGCGGCGATGTTGGTCCCACGAAGGCGAGTGATATGTGGTCGGTTGGCTGCGCACTAATTGAGATGCTTTCAACGGAGGCTCCATGGAGTGAATACGAATTTGAAAGTGAGGAGCAAATCATGAATTTACTCCGGTACACAACGGAGACCCCGGAGGTGCCGGAGTGCGCTGAGCTTCCCGAGTTAACGGCCATCGCGAAGCGTTGTCTGACAATCGACCCGGCCAGCCGTCCAACATGCGAGGGGCTTTTGCAGTTGGTGGTGGAGGCGGAGGAACGGTGCCAGGAGCTTCAGTTGATATCCCCATCGCCACTTGATTTGTCTCCTTCTGCAGAAGCCAACGCTGCTCCAACGGACGCTGTTACTGGTGATGCGTCCGTGAGGCGGAATAGCAGGCGAAAGGGGAGGCCGTCGCCACAGCATCGCGATCCGCAGGAGGCGACAGATGTGTGCGCCGCGACGAGTTAGAAGTGAGGCAAATATTTTAGAGTAGCTAAGAGCTTAGATAGGGCGAGGGGAAAAATTGGTGTTCCAAGCCACATTACCATTTTTTTTTGTTTTTGTTATCCAACACATAAGTGTTTTTCTAGTTTTTGGATTATTGTAAATTGCTTGTCTGGTGGGCCATAAAACACGCACACACACACACACAAAAAAAAAAAAAAAAAAAATAAAAAAATGGGCGCACAAACGCAGAGACTGACAACAAAGAGAGAAGTCAAAAGAACAACGCACCTGATGTCAGGGGATAATAGGAGCGGAAGTGCTGTTGAAAAAAAAGAAGAAAAGATAGTTAACTCATATCTATTTATACATGCATGTATATATGCGTACCGTCAACACCGATTTGTTCCACGGACAGAAACACCCACAAAAACATGGAAGAAAAAAATTAAAAGTAATAATAAACAAAAGAGAAAAACTCATTTGGGGATTATTAATAAAAGAATGTTGTTGTACATGCGTCCGTTTATTTATTTATTTATTTATTTATTTTTTTTCTTCTCTTTTCCGCTGTTTTATTGAAAAATTTCTACCCTCTTGATAACGATCAGCAAGATATAAAGGATTATAATCAATTATTTTATTTTATTACGGCGTATTCAATAAAAAGGAGGTGAAACAGGGCTTGAAAGTTGCTGTCGCATTCTTTTTTTTTTGTAATGACGGTGCTTACGAAACGTCGCAATCAGCAAAACATGAGTGGAGACTCGCCTTCCATGTCATCCTCTGGGGCTTTTTCGTTTGAGAGTGTTGTGCCCAAGCCTCCAACAACGTGGTCTGAGCACATGCGGTCAGTGTTGTTGGCTGCTGGAAGGATGTTGAGCCTGTTTCTATTTTTTTTCTTTACGTGGCCAATATTGCTCCTTTTTCACGGGCTTCTTACGCTGCTTGACCGGCACAATAGACGGGTTGTTTTGAAGCACCAACAGCGGTGGCCGTTTGAGAGCGTGCCACACGTGCGTCCAGTTCGGGTCGCCGCGTCCGGGGAGTTTCCAATTGAGAATTGGCATTTGCGCTGTGAAGACGGCCGGCAGCGTTGGTGCTACGGCGAGTTGCTAAACGAGGAGGAGGGCAATACACTCGGCAAGGCCCAAGCCGCAGGGTTAACGATTCTCCCATCCGAAGATGTTCCCATGGTGGGGGAACATTATGAGTGGGCAGCGGGAAATGCCGTCACGCCAACGAAGGAACCAGACATGCGTGCGATTAAGGCAAAACAACGTCGGTTTTTGGAGCAGTATCAGCTCGGTCTCCATAACACAACGGAGATACGTCGACGCGCCTCACCTGAAGATGCCATGCGCGATGGGGTTGAATTTCTGCTCCGCCTGCAGGATCCATATTCTGGACATTGGCCAAATGATTATAGCGGACCATTGTTTTTAACGCCTGGTTTTATTTTTACAAAGTTTATTGTCGCTGGTGGGGATATTCGGAAGATGTTCCCTCCACACAGGGATCATCAACACAAAAATGACGAGCCGTGTCGTTGTGGGGAGGCGGAGCGGGTAGAAATGATACGATACCTGCGAAACTACATGAACAAGGACGGTGGCTTTGGGCAACACACGGAGGGGCATAGTACGATGTTAGGGACGGCTCTTAACTACGTTGCGCTGCGTTTTATGGGTGTGCCGGCGGATGATGCGGATGCCACGCGGGCTCGGGCATGGATACGCAGTCACGGTGGTGCGGTTTCCGTTCCAACATGGGGTAAAGTGTGGTTGTGCATTGTGGGCTTATATTGCTGGGATGGCATTAACCCCATTCCTCCAGAGCTTTCACTCTTGCCAGATTGGTTCCCATTATCTCAAGGACGCCTCTGGTGCCACAGCCGCGTTATCTCTGTGCCATTTTCTTACTTATATGGTATACGGTGGGCACCTGAGCCTCACCCCCTCTTGGAAGCTCTTCGCCAGGAATTGTATACGGAGCCATATGATCAAATACAATGGGATCAGCACCAAAGTAACATCTGTAACTTGGACTGCTATACACCACTTTCCTCCACGTACAAACTTGTCGCGGTGCTTTTGAAACTATACGAAAAGTGGCACATCAAAAGTCTCCGCAGACATGCATTGGAGGTGGCTTGGTCACACGTTGCATATGATGATGAAGATACCAAATTTATTTGCCTTGGGCCCGTAAATAAAGCATTGGATATGCTTCTTACGTGGATTCGAGAGGGCGAGAACAGCGGACGTTATCAAAATCATGTCTCTCGCGTAGCTGATTATATTTACATGGGACCAGAAGGAATGCGTGTGTGCGGTTACAATGGCTCCCAGCTGTGGGATACCTCTTTTGCCGTACAGGCTGTCTGCGCCTGTAACATGGAGTTGTTGTACCCACAGCAGATGTCTCTCGCCCACCACTACATTGACGTTGCGCAGGTTCAGAAGGACCCGAAGTCAGCGGCTCACTTCTACCGCCATCGTACGAAGGGTGCATGGAATTTTAGTACCGCTTCACAGTCGTGGCAAGTGTCAGACTGCACTGCTGAGGGTCTTCGTGTGGTTCTTTTGCTTCGTCACAATCCGTTTTCGGTGAGCCGCATACGTGATGCCGTCGACGAGATTCTTTCTCTACGCAATGCAAAGGGTGGTTGGGCTTCATACGAACCCACGCGTGCGCCGCTCTATGTTGAGCTCTTCAATTCCTCCGATGCGTTTAAGGACGTGATGACAGATTACGCTTACGCCGAGTGCAGCAGCAGTTGCGTTCACACCTTGGCCCTTTTTCGTGAGCACTACCCGGGATACCGCCGGGCGGAAATCAACGCCGCTATTCGGGAAGGGTTGAAATTTGTCTTGTCATTGCAGCGACCAGATGGTAGTTTTTACGGGAGCTGGGGTGTGTGCTTTACCTACGCTGCGTGGATTGTGGCTAGTGCACTTTGTATCTCCCGTGAGATACCCGACATGGCAAACCACCCATCATGCATGCGTCTCATTGGCTTTTTGCTGTCCCACCAGAACGCCGACGGAGGGTGGGGCGAGGACGTCACCGCCAGCGTTCGGTCTCTCTGGGTGGACAACCCAAGTGGCAGCCAAGTCGTGAACACTGCCTGGGCGGTAATGGCGATCATGTCAGCCGCTGGGGAGGCGGCCCGTTCGTTGCCAAGGTGGCGGGAACAAATCAGTGTGGCGGTGGAGCGGGGCATCCGCTTGATCATGTCGCGGCAGCTTGTCACGGGAGACTGGGCGCAGGAGAGGATCAGTGGTGTGTTTAATGGCAACAACCCGATTCACTACCCGGGGTACAAGAACACCATGCCGGTGTGGGCACTGGGGATGTACAACACATGGAAGAAGACATACACCGCCCCCACGGCTCCGCTGATGCATCCGTCCGGGGGCATTTGACTCACGGAGGGGGACAGCTGAAGAGATGAGGAAGAGGGGAGAAATAATGGTGGGTAAAAAGCTGCGCACGGAGAACGCTGCAGCAACGGCGATGAATAGGCACTAGTCCATAGGCAGACAAGAAACATAAAAGGAAATAAAAATTTGAATGGACTAATATATTGATGCATGTGAATAAGACGGGTTTTGACGAGGGGGGTGGGAAAGGAAATGGAGCGGCAGCGTGAAAGGGATAATTACAAGAAAAAAAAAAGGACAGGGAGGGGGGAAGGGGGAGAAGCGGTTGCAACCGAAGGCAAAAAAACAACATCATCATGTGCATGCCCAAAGTGTGCGGGATGAAGAAAGAAAAAAAAAAAAAAAAAAAAAAAAAAAGAAGGGAGAATTACAAAAAAAAAAAAAAAAAAAAAAAAAGGAAAGGAGGGATGCGTGTGAGCGAAATCAAATGAACGGCACACAGAATGAGGGGGTGGTGTTGGTGACAAATGAGTGTTTATGTTCTCTCTCTCTTTCTCTCTCCCTATATATATATATATACAATTATGTGTTGTTGGTTCCCCCTATTTCTACAGGCGGCAATGTTGGAACTTCTTTTGTTGTTTGGTCTTATCTCGGTGTGTTTGGTTTTATTGACTGCTTGCGACGCGGACTCTTCCTTTTTCTGTTGGCACCACCCCAACTCTTTTCCTTTCCCTCACGTTCTGTCTGTCCGTCTTTTTTCTTTTTTTCTGCCACTCCGTTCCTGCCATGCACGCAGGCGGTGCACAAACGACAATGGGCGGCGTGAGACGGCTGCTGAATGGTTGCCAAATGCCGTTTTTGTTTTTAGTTTGTGAGGGTCTGAGGAGGGAATGGCTTGGCCCTACGCGTGTCTGGTACATGCACAGCAACAGTATCATTGTTTCCAATGGACCGCGATGGACATTGTTGTGGAGGGCGCTGAGGGCACCACGTGTGGGCTCCCCGGTGGCTGGTGAGCTTACATGTATACATATCCCACCATGCGATGGGAGATGAGGACAACACGAGAACTAAATAATAAATGGTGTTTTTTTACTACTTTGTTTCTCCCTTTCTGATGTTTCTGTTAAGGAAAAGTAGGGCGTAGAGGATTTTTAATTTGTTTTTCTCTTTTTCCGTCTGGCTGTTTTGGCCACTCAACAGGCTGCGCTCAAGGAAACCACAGGCATATAACTGGGAAATAAATCCAGCCGTGTGTGGGTGTGCGGGGAGGAGGGCAGTGCAGGTACTCACACATACACATACACATACACACACGCACACACGAGGGGAATGGGCTGCTCCAATTCCAAGAATCAGAAAGAACGGGAGGATAAAGTGGACCCTCACGAGAGAATTTTAGAGCGTGAAGGGAATTCAGCCTCTTGCGGTAGTAGAAGCGCAACCGATGTGCCTGAGAGGACTAGGAAACCCGGCTCTCCTTCTAAGAAGGAGTCCAAGGGCAAGAAGAAAAAGAAGAAGGAAGGTGTGGAACGAGGCAAGGACGTTACTGTGGAGCCTTCCGGAACGGGAATTCTTTCCGAGACCCCTGAAACGGCGTTGCGGGCACGGCCTCTGCATGCTGTGGAGGCTTCTGGGATGAAAACGTCTTTGGCCTCCTCACTGGCACGGGGCCTTCAAGCCATTGAGATTCGTGAGACACGAGTCATACATCCACCGCACCCGAACAGGGCAGGGGCAGATGGCGTGGATAATTACGCCGTCTCTTCTAGCAGTGATATGTTGGCGTCAGTTATTACCACCTCGCCGTTGGAGCTGGAACCGCATTCCTCACGCCCTACAGCGGGAACCCAACGACGTGTGGACGCCAGTCCAGAAGCCGCTGGCGAACTCCCTCTATCCATACAGAGATCCTTAACGTTTGACCAACATGCACAGGAAAATGGGCGTCGGAAACGAAGGATGTACCCACACGCTTTGGACGATGAGTCACCGTTGCGGAATTCACGTGGAAGGGGGGCAGCGGTTTCGACACCTGTTACTACTTCGTCGATGACAACGAAAACATCCACTACACGATCATCGACGCCAACATCATGGGTGGGAAAAGGAAAAGCCTTGCATAAAACAGAGATTGTGGAACCCGTGGGCGCGGTGGTGCTGCCACCGATGGCTCCGCCCATTCGCGCAGCCAGAGAGGAAAGGCCAACCGAGGCAACGATTGCATCCAAGGCACGGCCGACGCCCATCGTGGGAACAAATGGTGTGCTTCGAAGAGGGCTTTATGATTTGCCAGATGAATCAGGGAGTGGTGACGGGGAGGAGAGGCGCCGAGCGGTGATGTATGGGCCAACCGTGCCGAATGGGGAACATCCATGGACATTCAACAGCGCAGGATGGGAGGTCCTCGAGCAGATCCATCGTCTCCTGAAGGAGCGTAGTTTACGGGCGTCGCAAGTGTACGTGTCAGGACTGGAGGCGAATCACTATGAATAGAGGGAGTGGAGGAGGAAAGTGAGTACTGGTGGGAGTGTACATGTATATTGAGAGGCAGGAATTAGCCTGAAGAGCAGCAAAAGTCAACGACAACGATGGGAAGGTGGTGCAACCAAAGGGGGGAAAGAGAAAAACAAGTTCATGGAAAAACAAGCAAAAACAGCGAGAACATAAGCACCGTAATTTTTGCTTTGTTTGGAGGCCTTTTTTTTCTTCTTTTCACTTTTCTGCCAGGGCTATAAATTGCCGTGCCATGTGCAAATGGTGCTACCCCAGCCAAAGGTTACGGTGGGAGAAAAGGAAGGAAGAACGAAGGGCTTATTTGCTTTTACTTCTGTATGTGTAAAAACAATTGTATATATACGTCCAGCTCACTTGACGCCATTTTGGGTGACTTACGCCTCGGGTCACTCCCCATACATATACATATATGCATATTTATGTAGAGGGTTTAGAGAGAGAAGTGCGCAACTCTTTCTTTCTTTTTTCCTATTTCCGTTTTTTAAATTTGTTTTGCTTTGTTTTTTCTCTTTTTCTCTTTCTCTCTCTCTCTATATATATATATGCTTCTGTGTCTTGCGCGCGTTGACCGTGTGCTTGCTTTATTTTTCTGCCTTAATTGAATTTGTGTTAGAACATTCTTATTGCATTTTGCTTTTCCTCCTTGTGTGGTGTGCACATGAGTGTCTTCGTGGGCGTATTTGTCTTTGTGGTGTCTTTGCTGAGTGGTGGTGGTGGTGATGGGGAAGAGGGCAGCAGAGAGTGCAAGAAGAGTCTTATGCAATGTAGTCTGTGGGTGGAACATGCATAAAACACTGATAATGGGCACAAATAAATAACATGGTTATGTTCCCAGTTGGGGTTGCATGACTTTGATGTGACGCCGTGTCAGCCTGAGAAGACATTATTTACTCATGGAAGGGAGGCACAGATGAAATTTTTCTTTTTGTTACGGCTTTTTTCTGCCATTTGTACTTGATCCAATTTACATCCTTGCATGTATCCTTGTATATATATATATATATATATATATATATACTCATGTATGCAATTTTTTTTCTTTTTTTTTTTTTTTTGTTGTTGGTGCTAAGGCTTAAGTTATCATCCAACCTTTTTTTTGTTGTTTTATTTCATCCTCGTGTAAATTCGAGGTGGTTCCATTATGTACGCTTACATACACGTGTGATGATATGTTTTTACTCAACAATGCTGCTGTTTGTTTTGTCCTTCTTTTTTTTTTTTTTTTTCTTTTCTTTCTTTTTTTTTCCCCCCCTTTTCTGTTTACATGAATGCATGTGTCTGAAAAGCATCGGGGAAACCGAAAACACTCAAAAGGTACGCGGCGACAGGCACAATAGAGCCAATTGGAGCGGATATCATTTTCTCCTACACATAAGGCGCACATTACGAACGAAAGCGAGAGGGAGGCGCGTATAAAATTGATCGAAGCCGGGGGGCGAGAATAAAATAATAAATAAAAATAATAAAAAGAAAAGGAAATTTTCATTTTGTTTGGAGACATAAAAAGCAGCTAATCAGCAGAAAGATAAGGCCGGCAGAAACAAAAAAAAAAAAAAAAAGCCAAGAACAGCAAAGAAGCCGTATAGTAGGAGAGGATTGAGGAGACAAATGGGTAACTGCTGCTCCTCCAATTCAAAAAAGAGGAGGCAGCCGGAGGAGGCACATGTACGGGAGCAGCTCCATGGAGAAGTTAAGGAGGATGGGAGGCCAAAACTGAACGTGAAACCCAGCGACAGCGCACCGTTGGACGGGGTACAACTGACGTCTTGCAGGGCAGAGAGCACAGGCGAGCCAGCACAGAAGGAAGGGGCACACGGCGGAAGCAACAAAAGCGATAACCCCAACGGCGAAGATGATTCTGATGATTTGAAATTTTTTACGCTCCCATTCGCATTCACGCCACGGGAAGTGGGCGAGCCGTCAAATAACGGCACGCCAGATGAAGAGCGTGAAAGTTTGAGGGATGCTGAAGATACTGCGACTGGCGAATTTGAATTCGTTACGGTACAAGGCTCGCCGTTGAGCTTTAACCAATCCCCAGGGCAGGGAGACAACAGTGCTGGCCCATACGCGGGACTGTATAGCATGGACACGATGGCTGAACCGATTGAAATGAGCGATTTGTTTATGTCGTGCCGTAGTTTTCATAGGGCTGCCTCTTCAATGATAAGTGGCACTCAACCCCTAGCGAGGTTGCCGAGTGAACGCTCATGGCGACTTTCATTGCCACCTCGGCCTGCGACGCGCAATGAAGATGCGTCTGAGGCGGCCTTTATGTCCTGCCGCAGTGTTCCTTTGCCGACTCCCTTTTTAAGAGATCCAAAAGTGGTGGGCTGGCACAGGAGTGCCCCATTTTCACGGGGCGTTGGGGCGGATCCTTCGCACATGTTGCCGCAAGCACAAAACAACGTGACTTTTGAACGGTTCTCGAGCATGGCGGCTTCATCGGCGAGGGCAGGGACGCCGGAGATGCGCGACTTTTCGCGCATGGAAAGCAGGAATGAGAGCCTTTTGTGCTATTCTTGCATTTCGATACCAAGCATGCTTTTCACGAGGGATGATAAAAGTCTACAAGCCCCTATGGCTCAGCCGATATGCGGTTTTGGTCAAAGCACCCTCCAGGGACAGAAAGAGGCTTGTGCTCAGTCATTGCCACTGTCGCCAGAAAATGTATCACCCATGCCACGTTTTCCGCAATTGCAGCAGAAAAAGCTTCCGCCTATTGTGGCGGCACGGTCCTCTTTGCCGGATCTCCCGTTGTATCCATCCTCTAAAGGCTCGCGCGGCTCCACGCATGCCGTATCATATGCTTCGTTCCGCTGGAAGAAGAATTTTCTACCCCTTCAGAGTTCTGGCCCATCGTCAGCCGCGCAAAGCTCTGCTGGCAGGCGGCCGGCGGAATTTACCGGAACTGCCCTGACAACAAGACCGCGAAAAGGGCGTTTGAGCACTGGGCATGCAGCGGGAGCGATGAAGTATGCGAGGGGTGCTTCGTGCGTTGAATTCTGCCATCAATCGCCTTGGGCAAAGTTGGCTGATATACGCGCCAAATCGACGGCGATTTCTTTATCTTCCCTGACGACGGATGGAAGGGCCAGTACTGGGAGTCACGAAGGATCGCGTAGGGGTAGTGTACAGAAGCAGGAAAGGGGGGAGGACGAGGAGAAGGAATTGGTGGACCAAAGCGGCCACGGGGAAGACGACGACACGCTGAAAGAGCGGCAAGAGGGTCTATCCTGTCAATGCGTGGATCCGGTGATAAGGGAGCCACGTGGGGAGGACGCAGGTGCCTCTCCAAACACGGGGGGAGTGGAGGATAGCGTGGCTCCAGAGGCGGTGGGGAAAAGTGGCAGCCCACTGCAAGCGGTGAATACGTTGGAGACGCTTCACGCAGACGCATTTGCCGCCTCCCGCGTTTCAAACGGGACAAAGAATTCCGTTTCTTTGGGGGAAGGTGCGGTGGATCTTGAGCAGCCCGGGCTCAACGAGGCTAGCGAGGCTGAGGAGGGCAGTAATGGGAGGGCACGAATGTCACTTGCAGAAGTTAACGACATGAAGGCAAGAACGGCCCTGCCAGATGGCGTGGTTGAGCAGCACCCAGAATATTTTTCCGTACTGTCCCCTCCTCCCATTCTTTCCATCGCCTCCGCCGGCTGCAACATCAGCAGCGAGGATGTCGATAGGGAAACATATGGCAATGACAGCTCTGCCAACAGGATAGGTGATTCGGTGATCGGGGATCAATTCGGTAAAGACACGGGGGGACAGCATGAATTTGACGCCGCCAAGCGCCCCTTTGTAGCCTAACAGCCATCACATTGGGGGGATTAGAAGCAAAATAATAATAATAATAATAAAGGTGAGTGTGAAAACAAAACAAAGAATAAACGCAAACGGAAACCAAACGAAAAAAAAAGGGGGAAAAAACATTTAGCGAAAGCCTTTTCCAATCAAATTTATTTATGTGATAATTCAATGAGCACACCTGAAGAAATGCTTTAGGTTAAACAGAAAATTTCCTCTTTTTCCATAAAACACGGAAAAGAATTAATGGAGGAAACACGTGCAAATTCACGCACTGCGCATGCCCCGAGCATTGATGTGGTTTTGAATGGATGTACTGCCTGAGAGTAAAAAATTGTATGGGTGTAAACATATAGATAAATAAATATTTGTGCTTTTTTTATTTTTATTTTTTTATGTTTCCCCAACCTTATATTTATTTTTTCTTGTCAAACCACCAATATGCTACTTGTTTTCTTTTTATCTCCTATTTTCTTTGGGTACGTGCATGCGTTTCTGTTTTTAATACATGTGATTTGTGTTTGCTCAATGAGAATGAGAAATGGAACTGTGTTTACGATAACATTTAATATAAATGACAGTACTAAATGGTGGTGCTAGTAATAGTAGTAGTAGTAGGGGTTGGGCCCAGTGAGCCTTGGTGGAGAGCTGGCTAAGCAGGCTGGGAGACTGTGGATTGCACGTATGAGAAGAATCGCGTTGCTGTTTTTCCGAAGTATTTTTTTTTATTTTTTAAATTTTTACGAAGGAAAGAGGGGTCTCTCATTCTTAGTTGTTTTATTTGTATTTTTTATTTTTATTACTTATGTTTGTCCAAACATGCAGCCAACGCGGCCAGTATGTCACCGTCCTTATTACGGCTTTCTTTGTGTGGGGAAAAAGGGGAGAGGGAAGGGGGCGGATGCGGGGAATTTTTGCCGTGAACTGCAGCATTCCGGTGTGCGAAGGAGCAAATAAATGAGGGGAGCCGGAAGCAATTGTCATTTTTTTTTTTTTTTTAGGTGCCGCATAAAACCGTTTTTTTTTTTTCTCGCCGTCATTTTACTTGTGCTTCTGCTCTTTCTGTGTGCGTGCGTGCACACGCCTGCATTTTATGCGCATGAATGCTGTGGAGGGATTTTTTGAGTGCTTCTTTCTTTTTTTTTTTTTTTTGTTGTTGTTTGGGCGGTTTTGCTTTGCGCGTCTTTCTCATTGTCATCTTCCCTTTCTTTCTCTCTCTCTCTTCTTTTCTTCTTTTTTTCCACCTTTTTGTGTTGTGTCTTTCATTTATTCCCGCTTCACTTTTCACAGTGGGAGGGGGCGGTCATCGTGTCGGGTGTAGATGGGGGCCCGCGCCAGCAGCGAGGCGGCCGCCGTGGCGCACATCCCCGACGCGGATGAAGATATTGCCGAGGAGCTGCGACGTCAGCAGCAGGTGCTTGACGAGAAGCGCCGACGTTACGCCCGCCTGTCCTCCGAGGCGGTGCGTCAGAAGCGGGACAAGAAAAAGAACGTGATTGAGGATGTGTACGAGGAGGACTTTGAAACCATTGACCATATTCAGGCGCTGCGGTTTCCGCCCATGGTGGTGAAGGAGCTGAAGGACGCGGTGGCAAATGAGGCGGAGCGGCGGTGTGCGGAGGTAGAGAAGACGATGGCGCGCTGCCTGCAGGACAAGATGTGGACGACGTGGAAGTGCCAGAAGGAGCGGGACCGATACACCCAGTGCGTGGATGAGAAAAAGAGGGACAATGAATTGCTCATGGCATACCGCTGGAAGTACAAGTTGGGGACACTTCATGGCGAAATTATTGGTCGCGACAACATGATGCGGCGCATCTGGCATGAGCACTTTCCCGACCGTGAACTGCCGCATCCTTGGGTGAAGGACCGGTGAGGAAAGAGCAGCGACTGCGATTGCGGGGAAACAACAACAACAGGGAGAAGAAGAGGAAAAAAGAAGAAAAGGAAAAGGGAATGGAATTGTGTGGGGGGAACGGCCTTCTGTGTGCGGAGGCGAACGGCGGCGGAAAAGGGGAAACTTTGATGAGAGACCTGAGAGTAGTCTTGCTCTTTTTTCTTTGTGTGCGTGCGTGCGTGGGTGGGTGGGTGTTTGTGTTTTTTTTTTGTTTTTTCCCTTTCTTTTTGCCGGTGACGTGTTCTCCGCCTCCTTTTTCTTACGGCTTGTGTTCTTTTTCTCTTTTTCTTTAAAATCCACTCATTTGCGCATACATAAATGCACATGCGCGGTGATGAGGGCAGCAGCGGGCCATGATTCGTGTGGTAGCACCGACGGAGGGCGTATTGCAGGAGATGCTGCTGCTGGAGCTGCAAGGCAAAGTTAGTATTCCTCCCAAATTGGTTAGGGAGGCCTCTGAGAAGCAGCAGAAGCAGGGATTTTTCTCGGGTGTAAGGCAGCCACGTGATGCGGAGGAGTCATTGGCGCAGGCAGAAGTGTCTGATGGTGCGTTAGGTCAAGAGACGGTGGTGGAGGTGCCGCTTGGCCACATTGATGATGACCCACGTAACAAGAAGCGCTGTTCATTGCGCATCGGAACGTTGCTTGTGGAAGGGAGCCGTGGCCAGTTTGGAGAGCCACTTCTCGTGCTCAGGCAACGGAAGTCGCAGCCATGTCAGCAGCCGCAGCACGGCGCACAGAAGTCTCCGCTTTCTTCTTCACCCTCATTGCCGTCAGCGCGGTGTTGTTTGCTGCAGGAGTGGCTGGCGGAGCATCCGGAGGAAATGACGTTGGACGCTGCGTCTGCCTCTGTCGATACCAACGAGATGCCAACAAAGACGTATGAGCTGGTGGGCATTGTGGAGCGCTATGTGCACTTGAACTCTAAACCATTGCGGACGTCGCTTTGATTCACGCGTCTTTTTTCTTTTTTCTCTCCCTCTCTCTCGTTGTAGTGTGATGATGTCTGCTCATTGTGCACCGACTGAAGTGTCATTTCAAGAAAGCAATTTGTGGGAAGGAGAATTTAATCTCTTCTTCTTAAAGGAAAAAAACAACAACAACAAAAAGGATTAGGAGGAAGAAAACATGTACATTTCTTTTTTAGTTGCTGATTGACATCAATCACCACCTTTTTTTTTTGTTTTCTTTTCCTTTCTTTTTGTTTTCAGGGCCACGGCATACATACAGAAAGCACACATACATACACAGACACACGGCAAGAAGAAGAGGGTAAGGAGGCCTTCCAACGCGATTTATTTTGGTATAATAAATATTTTTTAACCATTCACACAGAGAGTGCATAGTGTATTGAAGGGAAGGGGGCAAGCAAATCCTCACCTACGAGGAATAAAAGAACTGGTGGCTGTGGTGGCGATAAGAAAAGGGGAGGTCGTGACGGCAAACGTCTTGTTTGCTAACCATTTTTCAGTATTCATCAACCCAATTTCCGTGTTGGTGGCATAAACAAAGGAAGAGTTCTTTTTTTTTTTTTTTTTTTTTCCTTTTGCTCTTGGGGCCCTTGTGGGGTGTGTTCTTTAGGGGTAGCAGGAGCAGAAACAACAACAACAACAACAAAGAAGGCACGGCGGGCGGAGGGAGGGGAAGGGTGTGTGAGGGGCTTAGGGAGGGACATTAATCACATAGGTAGACGGGAATAAATAGAGAGGAAGAGAAGAAGGAGGAGAAATATAGGGGATTAGCAGATAAAAAGAGGGAGCCTTTGGAGTCACGAGAGTTGTTTGTGCATTTTTGTATTTCTCTCATGCGATCTTCTTCACGTTTTGCTCATGCATCGACATCTTCATCTGCCGCTGCATTGGGTAAAGGCAAACCAAAGAGCCTACCTTCGGCCCCAAGGCAGGAAACTGGCCACCATGCAGCCATGTTGTTTATGCAGCGTCATCGTTTCTTTGCACCGGGGGCATATTTAGCGGATGCAACAACAGATCGTGCTGTTACTTCACCAACTGCTCGTCGTCGGCGTCGGTATGAGCCATACTCATGGGTCTTGCAGCGGTATATTGAGCGTGGTTCTGTTGACCTTGAGGCGTTGATTTTTCATCCCGATGCTCCGTCTCCTGTTGAGACGTTGCTTACTGTCATGCGGCATCGGACACCGTGTCAACGCCTTACTGTGCATGCACTGGAAGCGGTGTTTAATCAGACGCGTCTAACGTTTTCATCAGGCACCGCGTCTTTTACATTACAGACAGTTAGTCATTTGCTGCGGTGGCGATGTCCACAGTTATACGACAATCCTGCTGTGCGGGTGCTTCTTTGTCAGGCACTGCTCTTTGAAAACTTGTTTAGTGACGCCATTGAAGTTCTGCAGGACATGCCGGACGCATGGATCACCCCGGGGCTGTGGGCGGCTGTGATGGAGGCGGCAGCGGAGGGAAAAATACCACACTCACCCCTCCTTTGGCGGCTCTTGACACTTGCACCGAAGAATACTCCCAGCGCAGGCCGCATCGTGGGAACGGGCCAGCGTATTCCCACGGAATTGATGAGAGAGGAGCCAGTTGCAGCGTCAAAGGCTTCCACAAAACACGGTGGGGAGGCAGATAAGGGTTATAATAATAACCGAGATAGTAGAAACACCATGAACGACGGTGATACGGTGACGCTATCAGCGTTTGAGGTTCGATTAGCTTCACTGAAACGTCTTGCGCTAGACGCGGGACGAATAGAATGGTGTCGTTTGAGTATGGGAGAAGTGGGGTACGCGGAGCAGCATTACGTGGCTCTGCGTGATGAACGGGCATGGGGACTGGGCACTTTGCACCTCAACAGTGGGGATAATACCGCAGAGGGCGTTGTTTACGGTCTGGATGCACGCCTAGCTGCACGCCTCATGCTGCGAGCGAATGTGTCTTTTTACGGGCAAGCTTCCCCATTGATCGCCCTGCACATTCTCCGCCGTTATCTTTCCACGTGTCATGTGCTGCAGAAACAGGCAGGCCTGGTTAATGCCACGGCTGCTGATGGCTCCACCGGGAAATCTTCACTTTCAGCGGCGAATGCAAGCATGGTTTTAGTTGCCGGTAGCCACCCGTTGTCGGCATCCGCCGCGCTCGTTGGGGGGAAGGCGGCTGAAGCTGTGAAGAGACACGAGCAGATTCACCCATCACCGTTCTTGCTATTTTTTAAAATTGCACGTGAGGCTCGAGATGTGGTGGCTGGTGGCGGTGACATCACGGCAGCTTTTGGTCAGTCGCATATCACCCCCTCGGGTGGGTTGCCGATGATTCACTGGGGTGTTGTCTGGAGATTCTTCCAGACGCTGAATCGCGAGTCCCCGGCGTGGTTCACTGTTATGCCTGAGGAGGCGGGTGAACTCTCGAAATATGTCATTGACGCCCTCTGCCGTGGCGCCAACCCATGGATGTCACTCAACGTTGCCCGTGCTGCGTCATCTCGTCATATTGTCGATGGCCTTGACATGTCGCTTTGGCTGCTGCACCGTCTTGACGTCTCGCATCACACCGAGGAGGCCCGTGAGGTGACGAAGAAAGTCTTTCGCTGGTTGCTGGTGGATGTGGGTGTCCATCTGCTTCCACAGTTGCACCACCACCTGATTCCAGCCTCGCGGGTGCTGATTCGATTGGGTCTGCACGAGGAGCTAAAGCAGTTTTATAACGCCGTGCTGGACAACGTCTATGCCTTCTCGGAGGGCTTTCGTGCTGATTTTATGCGCGTCATGGAGGACTTGGTGTGCCCCATGTGTAGCTCCATATTGCCAGAGCAGGATGTTTACGTTGAGCGCTCCTGTCCGTTGTGTCTGACGGTTGTACCGTCGAAGGACCCAAACGCGTTGCCAAGTTTTCAGCTGTCAAATGAACACGTCACACGTCTCCGCGAGAAACGAAAGGCTCTGCGCGCAAAAGGCAGGCGAAACTTGCATGAGCGCATTTATCGCTGGTCAAAAAAGGACGATGACGGAAAAGGTAACTCTCTGCCGCCACATGAGATGGGCGAGGCATCATCATCGTTGCCTACTCGACAGCCATTAGACGCCAGCAGCGTGTTTAAACGCGAGATCCTGGGCGAGACAGTGCCCTTAATACCCGGCGTACCAGTGAATCAAAACATGCCTCTCTTCCAACTTGAGGAGGGTGGGCACGGCGAAAACATTGAGGGCGCGGGTATTTCGATGCTTCCCTTTGACGTTCATGCGGCCATGGAGGAATCGTCTAGACGCTTGCAGTTGCAGGAGGCGGCCCGGCGCTATGCATTGGCGCAGCGTGGTGTGTTAACGTCAGCACGACTCCTGGCGGCACCGCCATCGCTGCTCTCATCGGATACATCCCACACAATGCTGCAACGGCAGCAACAGGGGTGGCAGCGTGGGCAGCAAAACAAGTTGCTCGTGCATGTGCGGACCGATGGCCCATGGACTTGTGTATGGTGTCAGGAACACAACTCCGAGTGGGGCTCGCGTGTGCAGTGCACAGCGTGTGGGGCTGAAACAGGCCCATTAGCACCATGGCGTCATTTTGCCTACGCTGAATCAGGCGATGTTATGCAAGAGATAAGAGCTCGTGTGGCGAATGCTGAGGCGCGTCCTGTGGATGCTGTTGTTGCAGCGTACATGCTTATGGTGTATCGCCGTGCCTTCATGCTAAGGGCCACCCCTCACGATCATGAAAGAATCGATCAGTTGATACGACGGCTATGTTGGCTACACGAGCGGGTGCTGGCAGGGTATTTGTATGTGAGATTTGTTTCACCACGTTCACGCAGCAAGAATGACACGCTATGGGCCGTTGCGAAACTTTTTGGTTGTACTGAGGCGGAGTATGCGGAGATTTCCGCGCAGGAATTGATTCACGACGAGAAAAAGTTTTTCCAGACCATCTTTACCCCCACCACATGCAAGGTGTGCTTTGGTTCACACGCATGGAAGACATGCCCCATCATCACACGTGACTTTTCTTCAACAACACGTGCATCCATTAACATGTCACCGGAGGAGAAGCAGCATGCGATGCTGCAACATCTACGACTTGTGGTGGAGGCGGCGTTGCAACGCGGCGCGGAAAACAGCCGTCTTGTGGTGGATGCCTACACCACCTTTGTAAAGTCCCCTTACAGGGAGCTTTTTGCGGAGGTCCATAGCGAGGAAGTGAACCGACTATCCATTTTGCTCAGTCATTATCATCAATACCGACGTGCAGCGTTTTTACTTTGTCACATTCCGCTGCACCTGCGGGACGATCAAGCATATCTTGTCATGGCACATTATTTTAATGTCCCCGCGGAAGAGGCACGAGGGCTGTTGCGTAAGCGGAGTGCAGTTGGGATAGAGGACGAGAGTCACCCAAACTTTGTGCAGGTGGCACTCACATGCTGCATGTGCCTCGACGAGCAACACGCGTCATTTGAATGCCCGCGCCTTGTACAGTGGCTGAATGAAGTTGATGCACACGGTTCGATGGTGAACGTGAAGGCATCTGAGGCCATCTTGTATGACCCTCTGCGCGAGAATCAGCGGGTAAAACGGCTGCGTGCGCAGGTGGATGGATGGACGTCTGCCGGCCCCGAAAGACTGCACGCGTTCTACCGATTTCTTTTGCAGCGGGTGGACTCGTTTCAAGAGGACGTCCAGGGAGAAGAAATTGAAGATGGTGACACCCCAGATGTTGCCTCGGTGGAAGCCACCACGGCGGCGACTGTACGGAAACCAAAACGACGTATTGACGCGGATGACCTTATTGTTTACGCCATAAATAAAACCATTGCGAAACTCGCGGCGGTTGGACACGAGAAGGGGGCTTGCCGACTGTACGCGAGGGCCCCTGGGGCGTTTATCTCCCGCCATACCACATATGCGATGCTGCGTATGCAGCGCTTCTCCGAGGACGGTATCCGTACCCTGTTGAACAGCGGCACAGTGTCTTCATCCCCATCGTCGGTCGCGGCATCGATTGATGATGCGACTGTGTTAGGCCTTTCCAGTGAAGCTGCTTCTGCGGCGGCGGTCCCGTTGCAGAGACACTGCTTGTTATGTTTTGACCCTGGCCATGCGTATTTGGAATGCCCCGAGCTGGCAGCGCAGCCGACAAACGCGGCGAAACTCGAATATGTGGCAACACAGGTGGGCGGTATTCGCTGCACCTCTGACGGTATCCGCGCTGCGGCTGCCTACGTGTACCACATGTACAACCTTGGCAATCTCACTGGGGATATGCTGCGGGCGCATCCCTCCCTCGTGCGGGCGCTTCTCCGCCTCATACGACGGTGTTTTGCAACTGGACAATTGGCTGCAGGTGTCCGGGTGTTGCGTCGAATTCCCACAGAGGTTGTGCCGCCAGCACGTGTGTACACTGATCTTTGGCGTGCGGCAGGTTTGCAAGAGGAGGCAGTTGAGGAGCGTAGGGCGCAATTGTTGGCCATATACGAGGCGGAGGGCCTCGTGCCGGACATTGACCATCCACCCGCACGTCAGACGTACACAAATCGCTTGGCGACAAATTTGAGTCGCACCCTCCACGATGAACTTTGCAGGCACTGCTATCAACACGGCCACACTCTTGCGACATGCAGTGTGTTCCACGCCGAGGTGAGCTTTGGTCGAGACTACGTGGCAGCTTATCGCATGAGTATGATGTCAGAACAATTAGATCGGGATTGGCAGGACGCCTATCTTTTAAAACTTACCGACTTCTTTCAGACACACCGACTCTTTATGCCGTATCACATTGTTGGCATCGCGAACGCGTTAAATGCCATTGCAGCCATGTGGAGCTTCCGCGGAGAACCAGGCATTGCGATACGGCATCTTCTCTCCATCCCACCCGCGTATCGTCGACGACAGGCCTTTAAGCACATTCTTCATGCATTAAATGTACCCGTGGCGGAGGCGAACAGCGTTCTCGCCAACGTTTACTTTTCTCCCGACGAGTTGTCATCCTCCTTTTCGTCCAGCAAACGACGAGATGATTCTCCCACGGTGATCAGCCATGGGGGTAGTAATGGCAGTATTCCTGGGAGTCAAAGCACTAGCAGTGGTGCGGTGGCGCAGCATTTGCTTATGCCCAAACCGGCAATACGTGATGTGGCCATGTCAGCCGTGCTGAATAACTTTCCGGAGGCGTTGGCAGCAATCGAGAAGAGCGAGGAACGCATGGCGGCGATCCGCCGCCGCAACGCGACTCAGCAAGTGGCAACAGCCCCACGTATCCAAACTGCCGCCGCCGCTGCGAAGGGAGAGGGAGTGACACCATACCAAGGCAAAGCCGGCGCCTCAAAATCAGCCGTGGGGACGCTGTTCTCATCGTCCACGTCCTCTCCTGCACTCCGCGTGGTGCAGAGTGGTGACATTCTGGCACTCCGAGAGGACTTCGATCCTGTACTGACAGAGTTGGAGGTGGCGGTGGGAATGAAGCTTGGCAGCCGACACGTTCTCTTTACAAGCGCTGTGGACATTCTCTCTGCGGCTGCGAGCAAACCAGAGGATAGCAGACAGGAGCCTCCCCCATCGTCGCCATCGGGGATGATGTCATCCGTAGCCGTTGAAGAAAGAAGGGAGGTGGAGAAGGCTGCAATTGACACCTCAAGGGAGCAGCGGTTCTCGGATGAGGCCACAGTCGTCACTGTCTTCACGAAGGATTTGAGGCGCGAGCGTGCCGAGAGAAAAAAGGATGAGCCCCGCAGGTGGGAGGAGGAGCGTGGCGGCAAACGGTCCGTTTCTTCTTTGCCCGGACAAAAGAAGGAGACATTTGGCAACCACTCACCCCGTCAGCAGCAGGGAAGACAACAGCAACAACAGCACCATTCACGGCGGCCTCGATACCACGAGAGGCAGCAGCAGCAGCAGTGGAGGGGCAAACGGGCAAATGACGAGAATGCACCAAAGTACTCGAATTGACCGCCATCACGAATTGCGGCTTCATAACCGTCAACAGAACTGACGCGTCGGTGTGACGATTTGTGTGGCGTGGCGCAGCAGGACGAAGAGCCGTTTGTGAGTTACTTAGGGCCAGGGAGAGTGAGAAAGTGGGAGGCGTGCAGAAATATGGGGAGGGAGATATTTGGAACGAAGGTGACGGCAGAAGAGAAGGAAAACGGAAAGAAACAGCAGCCACCAAAGAAGCAAGAACTTGGAAATAACGGCAAAAAAGGGCGCGAGAGGATTATGAAGTGAGGATGCAAAGGGAACATTACATGTGTGAGCTGGGCGGGAGTGGGAGGTGGTGTATCTTCGTTGCGGCGGGACGTGCGCACGTGTGCATCAGAAGCCAATAAAAACATGGCTTTTTCCTTTTTTTCTTTTTGTAATTTGTAAGACTTCCGCTTCTTTTCTTTCTTTTTTTTGTTCCTTTTCTTTTAATTGTTTTGTTGGCTGCCATTGTTGTTGTAATTGTCCGTGTGAATTGTTTGCCGGCGTCTTTTGCAACCTTTCGGCATCACTTCTTTTCTTATGTTTTGCGGTTTTGTTGACCTGTTGCAGTTTTCCAACTGCAAACCATCCCTTTTTTTTTTTTTTTTCTACCCTCCTGTTCCTACTCTCTCTCTCTCTCTCTCCCCCGATTTTTGTACGTATATATACGTTTGTATGTATGCACACATGCGAAAAAAGAAATCACTGCTTTAGAAAAAAAAAAAAAAAAAAAAGAGAGAGAGGTAGAGAGAAGGGGTATTTGTTATTCGCCTTGCCTTTTTTTTTTAGGCAGACTATATATATTCACTGACTACGGTCTTGTTGCGCTTGCAATAATATCATCCGCTTCAAGACGTTGAAAAGACGAAGCGAAGACGCGATTCCGGTTCCACTTCTTCGCGCCGGTTACGGGAAGAAGCGTGGGAGAGCCTTTATTGCCGAGTGCCAGGCATGCAGCCCCCTTCTCAAACAAGTTCTGAGAGGTCCAACTTGCTGCGGCCGCACGATGGCCTTTTCTCCGGTTTATCCCCGGGTGGGATGGAGAACGCCGGAAGAAAAATCAACAGATTTGGCAGGAGCGGCGGCGGCGGTATTCGTGAGACAATTGCGCAGGCTCCCCTGCGTGGTATTTATCTGCGGCCCACGGTGTTTATGATCGATGGCACCGCCAGACATCTGATGGAGGTGCTGTATCCATTGAATAATGACAGCTCTTCTTCTTCTTCTGCTACGACTACCACCAACAGCACCTCAACCTTTTTTTTGCCAGCAAAGGCAAACGAAGAGAATTCGATGTGGTGGGGCTCCCGGTATCCCTATTCTCGGGCGTCGTGGGTGGTTTTTGAATATTCATTGGCGCCCGCTCTTCTGCCTTCGGCCGCCGCTGAGACCATCTCAAAGACTCCAAGCAGGTACACGGAAGAGGAGTTGGTCCGAGAGCTCCCTTTTCACATGACGCACTCGGCAGAATCCGCGCAGTGGCTTCTTGAAGCGGCAAAACGGATGTCCACAAGTTTGCGTGAGAACCGTCATTCAGCTCCTTTCCGAGTGGAGTGCTGCGGGACAATCGGCAAACTGTTCCCACCGCGTCGTGTGTCTGTGCCTCTAGGAGGTGATGCCGAGTGCCTGCGGCCTGGCGGTTCAGTGTTGCTTGGCGGCGTTGAGGTGGCGGTGCGTGCGATGCGGCCCGGTGAGGAGTTTGCGTTCATCATCATAAATCCAACATCCATCTACGACGATGCACAAAACGCATACGGTACACACTTTTCCCATAACCCGGCGGCTTTCCCCATGCGATGTGTTTATATCCGCATTAAGCTGTTGAATCATTTGCCACGTGAGCCCCTTTGGTTGCCAATTGCACAGAAGTACATTTTGAATGGCTCATCTTCTACGCCGCCGTCGCAGCTGGATTGGATGAAACCGACGTCAGAGGATGTGCACGGCTGTATGCTTCCACTTCTCTTTTTCAGCTCCTCGCTTTTTTTTACCAACTCCTCGAACGCGACGTTTTTAGACGCAGTGACATATAAATGTGCTCTTCGTGCACTTTTTGTATCCAACGCGTCTGCGTTTTTGAATTGTCACGTGGTGGGTCATCCCGGCGCTTCCGTGGCGTTTTTGTTGGATGCGATGGCGCCCCATTCGCAGAGCGGCCTTGCGGGGGCAGAGCAGTTGATGCGGCGGAGTCTCGGCGGAACGGGCGCTACTGCTCAGAATAATAGTAGCAGCAAGGACGGACGTGACAACGAAGAAGAAGAAGAAGAAGTGGAAGGAGGAAGGGGAAGGGGAAGGGGCGAAAACGTTCCGACGGACGAGGAGGCGTTAAAATTTTTGCGCCTGGCTTTCTTTTCCGTTCCTCGCGATGGCGCGACCCTGTCGTGTAGTGTCACGCGGAGGAGTCCGCTGACAGGTAGTATGCTCAGGCCCAGGAGTCTCGCTGGCGTGGAGCTGGGGAGCATGTCCCTGCCGCTTTGGCTGGATGTATTGCTTCAGACGATGCGTGGCGGAGAGGAGGAAATTGTAAAAATGCGACATAACTGTGAGGATGATGGCGCTTTTCAATGTTCATTGGCAAATGATCTGCGGACATCTGCCTTTCTACAGTCTCGCGTCATGGAAGATATGCACGTCAACAACATCGTGCAGAGGGAGCGACCGGAGGAACAGGGCACCCCACTGGACATGTCAATCCAGTCACCGAATTCCGCCAGCAGCGCGCAGACGCTGCTGAGTGATGGGCTGAGAGGAGAGTTTGATTCCAAGAATTTTCCTCCACATGAGCTTCATTGCCGTATTTCCCTTGAAAGCTTTGCGAATGTGCATGACGTGGCCTCGTTCTTCTTTGTTGACCCTGCGAACTCACTTCGGGTGGTGCAAAAACTGGAACAGGAGGCAAACGCACTGCGCAAGTTGGGAAAACAGCGACTGACAGAGTCGCAGCGGCAATCAAAAACTGACAAGGAGAAGAAGTATCATTTCAAGAGGATCAGCAGGCGTAATGAAAATGGGAGTAATATTGATGGGGAGGACCTTGCCATCCCCGCATGCGCCATGGTTGAGCCCATGACGGTTCATCCCAGGCCCTTTGGGCACATCAGTGAACCCTTCGAGGAGCGTGGCATCGTGAAGGCTATTCAGAAACTGGAACTTGTGGTTCTTCTTTTGACGTTTCACGTGAACGAACGCCGCATGCTTGCCAGAGGCGTGTCGGTTGCGCTGATGGAAAAACGTCTTGTGGCTTTGATGGCCACGTTCCGTGACTTGGGTCGGCTCTACACAAAACTGCGCCACGAGTCTGCATGGACGTTGGCCATGGAGGCATTTTCCGCCGCCATTTTGCTGGCACCACGAAATCCCCAGCTGTGGATGCGCCGTGGCGTGCTGCGACTAAAAATGCATACAAACCACAGCGCCATGTGTGATTTGTCTAGAGCCAAGTTTCTCGCGGAGGCGGGGCTGCGGCGGTTGTACTTCTCGCGAGACAGTGAGACGTGTGAGGGCGGGGGCGAAGGAGCCATGCCATCCGTCTCGACCGCCACCGCTTCTACCAGCGCCGCGGTCTCGGTGGGTCCTGCTGCTGCTGGGGATTTTTCTGCACACGAGGAGTCCACTCTTCGGCACATTCTGGTGAATGCGGAGACTCTCCTCACGGAATTGCGGCTGCTGGCGGAGGAGAGGGACACCACACCATCGGCGTCGCATCAGCCTGAGGCGGAGTGCCAAGAATAGTGAGAATGAGTACTCAACACACACACACACACACACACACACACAAACAAACAAACAAAGCAGCAACAGGAACAACAACAACAAAAATTGGGAGGAGTGAGTCAAAATAAATTTTCCACCAACATTGTCAGTGAATGGTGACTCCATCGATGCTTTCGTTTTCTAGGTTGTCTTTTCTCATTCAAGTATGTCCATCTCCTTCTTAGGTATTTGGACATATGTATATGAACACACACGTGTAGAGGTTTTTATATAAATACGTATATTTATACATGTGTATAGGTGGTTGCTTTCTTGCTCCATTCATATTTTCTGTTTTTCTCAGTACCCCCTTTTTCTCTCATTTTTTTTTTTTTTGTTGTTGTTGGTTTTGTGTGTGAGATGTTATCGTGTGTGTTCTGCCCATTTTTTTTTTTTCCTTTTTTTCCTTTTTTTCTGTTTTTGTGGTGTTATATTCTTTCCTCTCTATTCATGCATACATGGGCGTATATATATGTATATATATATGTGGTGGTGGTGGTGATTGGGCCTGAGCGATCGGCTGCATCTTTTTTTTTTTTCTCCTCCTCTTCTTTTTATTTTTGATTGCCGCCCTGTCATCCACGGCGAACTGTTTTTTGGTTTTTATTTTATTTTACACAAAGGGGGGAAAGAGAGAGAAGGTGGGGGTTTGCGTATTTGTGTGTGTATTTCCGGTGGAGGGTGGAGGAATAAATACACACTTTGCGTGAGGAAATCGTATCGTGTGAAGGCAACTCGCACGATCATACACGCAAGAAAAAAGAGGAGAAGAAGAAGGGAGTTTTCAAGTCAAAGAGATTTTTTTTTTTTTTTTTCTCATTCATGTCTCTTGAGAGCGGCATTCAACAGGGGCGCATTACCGTCAAAGTACATCGTGCAGATTCTCTTGTTGCTCTCAACCCGGATGGCAGCTCAAATCCATGCGTGACGGCAACGATTGGCCAGCAGTCACAGACAACGGCTGTTGTCAGGGGGACGACGAACCCGTCCTTTGACGCCACTCTCACCTTCATTGCCTGCCCCCTGCCGACCATTCTGACTCTGAGGGTATACAATAAGGCAACGTACACAGAGGCGGAGGAGCTTCTCGGCAGCGCAACGTTGACGCTCTTTTCGGCGTCTCCCATGACACGTCGCACGCTGCAACTCGGGCACGGCGGGAATGTTTCGCTCTCGCAAAAGGCTCGTGACGGGTGCGGCTCCTTGGATGTATCGTACGAGGTTGTCATCATGACACCGAGCGAGGTGGCGGCGCAGACGAAAAAAAGTGTGGCCAACGATGATCTTCCAGAGTTTTTGCGTGACGACAGCGGGGTCATGAAATTCACTTCGGCGTACGCAGCGGTGGAGCAACCGCCGCCAGCACCGCCGCCGCCACCAAAAGTGACGGCGCTGCCTGCCCCTAGTGAACCTCTTGGAGCTCCGCAACTTTCACAGCCACCACAACCCATGCAGCCTGCATCCACACAAATGCCGCAGCTTCCCTCCATGCTTTCGCCACCACAACCAACATCCGTGCAGCAGCCACACTTTTTTTCTTCGACGAGTGGGCTGCTTGGGGCGGTTGCGGTTCCCCCACCCACTCCGCAGAATGCCAGTGAACCTGTGACACGACAAAACCCTGTTGTGATGGCCTCGTCGTCAACACCGCCGGTGGTGCCGCCACAAAACTTGCCTACCAACCCGTCTTTTACTGTTGCACAGGGTGTGGAGTCACCTGCGGCGCCCTTTTTTTCAGGCAGTACATACCCCACTGCTTCCAGTGATCCGGCTGCTCCCACAGGGCAATCATTACATGCTATGCAGCCATCCATGCACGGCATCTCGGCGTTAGGTGATGCTGTCGATGTACAGCAGGTGGCGAATACAGGTGGCGTCATGGCAGGGGAATTCGCATTGCGGCCGATGCCACTTCCCTCATCACAGTCAAATATCCGACCCAATTCGGCGGCAATATCCTCTTCAGTGAATAGCAGTACGACGCCCGATACTACTTTTGCCTCTTCCTCGAGTGCCACTAGTAGTCGTCAGCGACCGCAACAGCAAGATTCTGGACAGAATCAGCAGCAACAGTTAGTGACACCATTGCCACCACCACCACCACCAGGAAAACAACCGCTATCATTACCACAGCCGTCAACCTCCGTTACAGGGGCGGGGGTTGCGCTCACGGCCGCGACCCATACCACGGCTACAACGACTAGTCCAGGAAGAGACAATGAAAAGCCCCTCAAAAAGGTGACCATTATGGCTTCTGCGAAGGATCAGACTGGAGGTGCTGCGACAGCAACCACGAAGAAAAGTAACAATGCGGTTACGAAAAGGGCATTAGTGAAGGCATTACCTCTAGCGGATCGCGGGTCCCGCCTTACAGCAGTGAGTCCCATGCGGGAGAACCGCCGCTCTTCATCTGCAAACGGTGTGCGTTCATCCTCTCGTGGACGCGCGTCGGCCCTGTCGGCGACACTGAGCACCGCTCATCACTCACCGGCATTGTATCAGTGGCCTGACGATCTTCTTGCCGCGGCTGCAGAAGGGAACACGGCGGTGTTCCAAAAACTTCGGGAAGATGATCCGCTATTGTCCCGCGGTTTTGATAATGTGCGGGACTACTCTGGGCGCACCATTTTGCACATTGCGGCGTGGCACGGCCACACGAATGTTCTCAGGACGCTTCTGCAGGCATCACCATCGGTGCCAATCATAGAGCTGCGGGCCCTGCGTTCCAATAATGGCAACACAGTTTTGCACAGCGCGGCACAGGGCGGTCGCGCGGATGTTGTGCAGTGGCTGCGTTTTGGACACCCTGCAACCGGTACGCTGGTTGGGCTGCGCAACTTGCGCGGCTTGACGGCGACAGACTGCGCCCGAGAGGCTGGATTTATGGACATTGCAACGATGCTCGACGAATCATAATGAATTCCAGCAAAACCACTTTTTTCCCTCCCTCTTGCAGAGGCAAATAAATGAGAGCAACAAAGGGAAAGGTGGCAAGAGCCGTTTGCGAAAGAAAAATGAAACTAGAAAGCATATAGAAATAGAGAAGGAGAACGATATATGCATTATGATAGAACCGTTCTGACAAGGCGAATAGATTGTAGTGTAAATCACGTACAAACGCATCGGTATTTGCATGTCGCTTCTCTGTTTTCTACTATCCCCTTTTTTTTTTTTGTACATGAATGAAGAAGAGAGCAACACATTTGATGGAGGGAAATGCAACTGAAAGGTGATGGAGATAATGGTGTCATTTTGACCACCAGTTTGAGGCCCACAATAGCCTTACAGACACACAATAATAATAATAATAATAATAATCACGGAGACGAACGATAAACAGATCAATGGAACACGAAGAATGCGTGTAGGATATGAAAAACGAAAGGAAAAAGGAAGCGAGAAGAACATGCGCATTTATGAGTCTATGACGAAAATTTTATGCCGTACGCTCAATAAGAGCACAATCATCTCTCTGTGGGTTGATAGTGATCGCAGTGAGGAGGGGGGTGTAAAGGGGCGTTCGTATGATGTGCCATGCTTTCTTCTTCCAGTACGCATTGCACCCAGACATCATGGGCTGAAAATTGCCGTTGTTTTGACTACCCTCCCTTTTTTTTTTTTTTTTTTTAAATTAGACCTTTTTGTTTGTTTCTCTTTTTCGTGTTTTTATTTTTTTCATTTTTTGGTTTCTCCCTGCAGTTGCTGTCTAAATAATTCTGCTCGCCGCAAATACACACACACACACACACCGCATTTATATAGAAACGGTGTTTCTTTGTGGGTTGCCAAACGTCTGACCGAAGGGAAGAAGAAAAACAACGGCAGGCAGGACTGTTGTGACTGCCAGTGTGGAAGAACATACGGTGGGTGCGACCTGTGCGAGGACAATGGAAGAATTCACACGGGTCTTTACTATTCATTTTGACGGCACCGTGTATAAGTCCTCTGTGGACTGCCGCGTCGTCGGCACGTTGCGAGAACTCCTCGTCAAAGCGCTGCCGGCACCCTTGTCCCCACCGGCATCATCGGCAGTGCTGCCAGCACTGAAGGACACTGCGACCTGGGTAGATGGTTATGCGTGCTCATTTGGTGGCCAGCGTTTGTCACTGGCGGTATCCACAGAAGTGGCGCCGACCACATTGTATGTGGCTTTGGCTGCACGCAACCGCGTTGATGAGAAGATGTCCGTCTCTGGACATGCAGGCCCGTTGAAGAGACGGAGATCATTTAGCACGGGTAATAGGGGACACAATGATAACGATAATGGTGACAGGGACGATGACAATAACAACAACAACAGCGGTAGTAGCGGCAGCAGTGACAGTGAAAGTGGTAGCAGCGGAAGCAGTAGTAATGGTACTTTGAATAGTGCCGTCCGGCAACGCCACCAATCGTACTGGCATCATGGTACAGCACAGGACAATACAGACAAGAAAAGCGACGACAACAACAACAGTAGCAACTACGAAGAAGCAGAGTATGGGAATGAAGAGGAAAGGGAAGATGAGGACTGTGATGAATATAATGATTCCCACGGCAATAGTGTTGAAGAGTGGAATGATGGAGTGAATGACGTCAACGCCGAAATGTTCCGTTATGATGGTCGCCAGCAACGGGCGGTGCTGCCCATTATTGTGGGTGGCGTTGTGCGGCTCATCGACATTGAAAGCCGTGACAAGAGCCACCAATGGACTGTGTATATCCGTGGCCTTTTTAACGAGACGGAATATCTGGCACGGTGCATCGAGTCAGTGCAGTTTGTCCTTGATCCTTCCTTCACACCTAGTGAGCGTATTGTTAAGACCGCACCATTCGAATTAACGGAGGTGGGTTGGGGTGAATTTGTTGTCAAGATGCATGTGAAACTCCGTCACTACCCACGGCCAATTCAGGTGGCACTGTCTTCTTCTTCGTTTGCATCAACGGCAACCCACAAATCGGAGGTTAAAGTGGCGTCATCCTTCTTGTCGTCGCAGCCAATGGTGCCATTGTCGGGAATTTCACGAGGGCCTCTCTTGTCACCTGTTGTGAGTGTACTCAGCCGGCATCATTACCACAGTGGGACTCACGACAAGTCGTCATCATCCACTACGGCCGTGACTTCCGTTAACAAACAGTGGGGAGTGGTGAAGACAGAGGTAAAGGTGGAGAAGGATGACTCGAATGATGAGAATAGCGGCATTTACGGCACGGAGAGCATGAAACCGAGTGAAGTCCAATCCCCTGGACAACCGGCGATTATGACGCTGGGAATGTCTCCCGGTGTCGTGACGCTTTCTCACTTGCTGCGTTTCTCGCACCGTCCACGTCGTTTTCATTGCATTCCACCGCTAGGAAGACCTTATGAGCCGGAGGAGCATGTTGGGTACACGATTGTGCAGACACCAGTTGTGACAGAGCAGTACGACGAGATTGTCGTGCCGGATCCACCAGCCCCTATACTGGAGGTGACGGAAGCTCTTCCGAACATGTTCCGCCGCCGCATTGCGACCGTTAAGACAGCCCGAGCGATGGCCCAGCAGCAGCAGCAGCAGCAGCAGCAGCAGGGACCTCTCTTTGGCAGTGGCGCCCCGTTAGGCGTCGCCGCGGCGTTTAACGAGGGCGGTGTGTCTTGCTGGGAGTACATTATGCAGGAGGAACCCGATGACGCTGTGTTGGCGGAGTCGTATCTTGAGAGTCTCGAGAAGGCCCTGTCGTCCTTGGTCGGCGCACAACAGCATGGTGCGGATGTGTTCTCTTCGGCGTTCTACACGGCTTCTCAGCAACAAGAGCAGCAGCAGTTGAAGCAACAGGCTCTCCACGGAGTCGATGCTCCCATTGTTGTAAAACTGCCTCGTGGGCGAAGGAAACTCACGGGCGCGGAAATCGACCTGGCAGCACTCCGGACAGTAAAGAAAGGCCTTGTGGAGGCCATTGAGAAGATGCGGCGTGAGTTGGTGCTGCGGCAGGCGGCGCAGACGTACCAGCACTACATGTGATGAGTCCCGGCAGCCGTCACACGACGCCCATCCATTGACCCACCTCTTTGGTCTCGCATCTCGTGTGTCAAGGACATGCCGAAACAGGGAGTACGAGTACTGTGTGTCGTTGAGGTGGCGGACCTTGTGAGGTCTCTTACTCTCTGTATGTGCCTCTTTGACACCACATGTTGGGGGCAATAAAGAAAAGCATAAATAAAATAAATAAATGAATATATGTATTTTGCACCACTTTTATCTTTAGCATTTTCATTCCTTTCAGAGTCTCGTCATTTCTATTTGTTTGGGTTTTATGAGAAGGGAGGATCAAATAGGAGAACACCATCGTTAAAAGCGTCAAGAAACGAACAGCGCGTGCAACAACAACGAAAAGACAGCTGGAAGAGAGGAAAAATAACAGCATTGTTGAAAAGGTTGAGGATTGAAAAAAAAACAACAACAACAAATCAAGTTTATTCGAACAAGCCCAAGAAGGACAGCATCACCCCACTAGGAGAAAATAATACATACATATTTGTATTTGTACATCTTTGAACGTGTCTTTATAGCAAAGCATATTATAAATATGTCTACATTTAATACTGTTATGATGGCATACAAGGCAACACGGCCCTACGTCCGTGAGACACCCATCCTCTTGAGCAATTCAATGCGCCAAAGTTCAGGACACGAGGAGGTTGTGTTAAAATGCGAGAATCTGCAGCGTACGGGAAGCTACACCATTCGTGGGGGAATGAACTATGTGATTCGCAGTAAACAGGGGGACCTTGGTATCAATCACTTTGTGGCACAGAGCACAGGCAACCTTGGGCTTGCTGTCGCTCTTTCCGCCAGCTTATTTTCTGCCAAGGGGCATATTGTGATTCCCGAGCGCACAAATGAGGTTACTGCGAAGGCTATTGCACATTATGATGGTAAGGCCTATCGCTGTGGCGCCTCACGGAAAGAGCAGATGAAGCTCGTACAAGCGCTTGTAAGTGAAAATAATAACACCAGCCAAAGGAATGGTGTAAACAGCTGTGTCTTTGTACACCCACAAGATGAGTGGCTTGTTGCGGGCCATGGAACGGTGGGGGTGGAGCTTATGCTGCAGACGGATGGACGCTTAGATTTGGTGGTGGTGCCGGCGATGGGAGGCGCCCTGTTGGCGGGTGTAGCCCTCGCTGTGAAAGGTATGAAGCCGAACATAGCCGTCTACGCTGCAGAATGTGAAACACCAGATCCCGAGTGTGAGTTCGAGAACGGGCCTGTCATTGCTGTCAACAAGAAGGGATCCACCGATGTAAAGGACAGCAAGAAGGAAGAAAATGACGCTGGTGGTGTGGCGCAGAAAATTCTCGTGCCATTAAACGAATTAGTCGCGCAATGTATCAATCGCCACGTGGACGGTGTGATAAAAGTCACGGAAGAGCAAAAACGTCACGCCTTTCGCTTTGTTTATGAACGCTGCAAGCTGGTGATTGACGACAATGCCGCGACGGCCGTGGCTGCCGTTTTGACGCGTCCGGAGGCATTGTCGCGTTACAGGCGCGTTGGCATTGTACTGACAGGCGGTAACGTTGACCTGGATGCCATTCCGCGACTGGCGCGGCTGTGATGCCTCCAAGGATTTTGGAGCAGCTGGGGCGGCGCGGATGTTTTTTGACTCAAAAAACACGCAAATAACCTTTTCAAAGGCGTTTTTTTTTTTTTTTTCTTCTTGGGAGCATGTGTGTGTGGATTTACGATTAGATGGGGGCCAACGAAGATGATATCGCGTTGGAGTGCGGCACGACAGCAGTCATTTTTTTTTTGTTGCGCTCAGCCCCTACCGGCTTCCACGCAGGGGGGATTCCGGCGACTGCGGGTGGCCTTTAAAAGACCGCCTCCTCGTGGGCCCACAGCAAGTCCAGCTATCACCGGAGAGGCGGAAAGGACTCTTTTCCCTCCCAACAGTACCTCTGCGCGGCGAGAAGGCACAATGCCCCTCGCAGATGCGAAACAAATGTGTGTGTTTCACGACCTCCGCTGCAGCTCCATCTTCGGGGGGCCGGGGCTTTCCTTCACATCCCCACCGAGTAGGGCGGACGCGCTCTGCGATGATGGGCGGCGTGCAGGTTTTCGGATTTATTCGAGAAGGCACGTGGCAAAAAGGAACCTCTTGTCGTAATATAATTCTCATGGATTTCTTTGTTTTTTCATGATGTATTACTCTGGGGTGGATGGTTTTCGACGAGCCTGTGTGTGTGTTTGTGTGTGTGTGGGGTGTTGGGCGCATGGAGCCAAGAGCTGTCGTCTCTCTTTATTGTTGTGTCCTCTTACTCTCGGTGGGGATATGAGGACAAGGCCTCAGCCTGATGCATGCACACATATACATATGCTCGCATGTAGTTGTTGGTGCACAGGGCTTTTATTTTATTCTTGCCAAGTCGAGCACACATTCTCTCCTCCTTATCCCTGTCAAAAAAAAAAAAAATATATTTTTTTCTTCTTTTTTTTTGCTTGACGATTTGTTTGTGGTTTTATGTGTGAATTCCACGATGTTTACTATTTTTACTCACCCACCCACAGAAAATAAAATAAACAAGAACAACAAAAGCTTACATATGTACATTTACAATGAAAAAAGTTTGCGTGTTTGCATTCTTACATGAATGTGTATATATATATGTATACGTATATACGAGGTGCATGTACTTGTTCAACAGTACTTTTTTCCCTCTCTCTCTCTCTCTCTTTTTTTTTTTTTTTTTTTCTGTATGTTTATTCCGATTGGTCTACAGGGATGCACTTCATAGGGGCATTATTGCCAGTGCTCTATGCGTTTCATACATGCATGCGGATCTGAGGTATCTCCGTGTTGTTTTGTTACGAAGTTATCTATGGGTTTTTTTTTTTTTTTTTTTTTCCCCCTTTATTGTTGACTGACTGCAAAGCTCGTGCTTCCCGAATATATGTATATATTTATAAATTTTTTGACTGCTGGAAAAACCAAAAACCAAAAAAAAAAAAAACATTTGACATTTACTCAATGGTTTTATTTTTATTCCTTTTTTTTTTATTCCTTTATTTTGTCTTGTTGTCTTTCCTTCGGGTCCTGACAGCACAAATAGGAGTGACGAGGGCCACACATTTCACACATTTCACACATACATTTATATCAAAAGAAGGTAAAAAGGGATTTTTTTTGCGTTGAGTTGTATTTTTTTTTCCCTTCCCCCGTGATTTTCAATTCATTTTTTTATTTTTTAAAAAAACCCCTTCCAATCGTCATATACACACGGCCTGCACGTAACTTTCGGAAACCATTACGTGTCTACATCAAATCTGTTTACAGACATACGCACGGATATATAGAAAATAAAGAAGGAGGGATATAAATAAAACGCAAGGGAAGAGAGGAGGGGTATGCCACTGCGTGTACCGCAGGAGTTCCTTGAGGATGCTCTTGCAACTTGGGAACGATTACGGCAATGGACAGATCTTAACAATTATTTGTGTGTACTTCGCTCCTCTCCTTTTTACCGGCATTCACATTCAGAGAGAGATCCGTACTCACTACGCCTGGCACGTCGGGTAGCGGAGGTTATGGACAGTCTTACGGCTCGTGCAGATCTGCCAGTAGATGAGGATGTCACGCCGCGTGGAGCATTGTTGGCGCTGGCCAATGATGTTCGTTTGGCTTTTTCTCCTTTGCCTGTAGCGCATTATTATGAGATGGGGGCGACATGTGCATCACCCCAGAAATCTCCCTCTTCAAAGATCGATCCGGCGGCCCTGAATAAAAACGGCAATTCCGCCGCTCGGACGGTGGATGCCTTTTCTTCTGAGGGCAGTCTCCCTCTTTACGATTGGAATACGGCCATCATGAATCGATCTGTGTCCGGCACGATGATTATGGAGGGGCTACATGTACTCACCTGTCCGAGTGTACAGTTGCGTATCGAGTTGGCTATTGCAAGGCTGCGTCAACAGGTGAAGGAGGAGTTGGTGGGTGGGGTCAATTGGGATGCATTTCCTCATACACCCAATGAACTACAGGCATTGCGAGTAACGACGATGCTCTTAGACGACTTTGAGGCCCTTTATCGTCGTCTTCTTGTGACTTTCCCGTGCGCACGGGCCATGGGCTCCTCACACGTCCCTGTTGCACTGTTGCCGTTGGCATACGAACAGTATTACCAGCTGGGGGACTGGGTGCTGGAGACGGAGATTACGTCAAGGACTAAACCTGGCGCATGGGTGCAGTCGTTTGAACCAAAGAAAATGCAGTTCACACTGCTTCGCCCCGGTAAAAACTCCCATTGGGGGCTACGATTCAATCAAAGCGGGAAATTGGTGGGATTGAGTGCGGTGGTGCGGTCGGCAACCGTTGTGGGGGATAAACTGCATCAGTTCATGCAAGCAAGCAAGGGCGGGCTTTCGCCTATTGCATGCAATTTAAAGAAGACGGATTTCAATAATCTGGACAGCACACAGGCGGCCGAGAAGTTAGATGCACTAACACCAACGCAGAAACGCCTGTTCATAAAAGTACAGCCTGTCTCCGATAGTATACCGACTGTGGAACAGTTGGCCTTTTATTCCACTCAGACAGAAGCGTCACAGCTACAGCAGCAGCAGGAGTCTCAGAATTTGCCCGCTGCAACGTTGGTTCTTCACCGTGATAATTTTAGCGTCTCGTGGGATTTGGCCATCACGCGCAAACTTGTTGTCATGAGTGTCCCTTCTGGTATTCTCTCACCAGAGGCAAAGGCTTTTTTTGCGCGTTATCCCACACGAGTACGCATCTTTGGGATAAACGGAGTGGAGATGGTGAGTGCAGCCCAAGTGGAGGCGTTGAGTTCCACGGTCAACACGATTGTGCTTGACCTGCAGATTATCCCACCGTCCTCATCGCTGTTGACACCACAAGATGTGGATCAGCAGGAAGAGCGAGCGCCACCGGCAGCGTCGCAAGTAAACAGCAGTGAGACGGAGGAGCAGTGTGGTAGCGGGAGGCCAGGTTCTGAAGATGTTGCCATCCTCGAGAGCTGTGGCAGACACCCGCAGGCTGCCCCCAGCGAGGCAGTTGTGGCTTCCACGAGGAATCCGCTTTTGGCCAGAGTAGAAGACAGGCAATCGAGGCCTAATCCCAAGTTGCGGGATAAAAAAGAGAAAACTATTATTGGACACGAGAGTCCCATGGATCCACCACGAGAAATAGTGTCAAACGCAACTGTGGCGTCTTCTGCGCAGGAGCAGGAGTGCGCCATCCCGTCACGTCCCTTAGGAAATGAGGCGCAAAAGGGAGCGGGAACGAGTGGGGTGAATTTGCGGAAGGCACTGGAGGAAACAATCTTGCGTGACGTTGATCGCTCCACTCTTTCAGAGCAGCCACTTGTGCCCATCTTTTCGGGGTATTTAAAAACGAAGAAGGAGCTGTATGTTCCAGATGCAAAGGAAGAGGCGACTGACAGTGCCGATACTCCTGCTAGAGGTCATTGCACGGGGAATCATGTAGTCAAAAGCACACCCGTCGCCGCGGTGTTGTGTGACGATTTCACCCCCTCCTTGGATGCTGATGGGCCGGGGGAGCGCGTGCCAAAGGCGGAGGCTAATGAAGCATCTCCGCCACCATTGTCGTCACAGTCGGAGGAGAGGGAACAGCAAAAGCAACAGCCGCCTTTGGAGCTCTCCGGCGCTGCAGCTGTCACCGCCGGCCCACTCAAGTTCCCAAACGATGTGACGTTAAATCTGCTCACTCTAGATGAGATGTTTCTCAGTCGTCAGTCTGCCGAGAAAAAATGGGGTCTGTCAATGGAGCGGGTGGGACAAGACGCGAGCCGAGCGATCCGGGTGGTTGGTTTACCCCTTGTCATGGATCCACAACAGCTGCAGCATCCGTTTCACAAGCTGTTCACGTCCCATAAAGGCGGCTGGAGCATCATGAGCGTCAATGGTACTCCCGCCGCACGTTTGCCGGAGGTGATGGATATCATGAAGCATGCCCTTCACATGCAGATTAAATTTCATAGAAGGTGGTGATGTCACGAATAGATTGGTGTTGTGCGGACATCACAACCAAATTCCCAAAGAGAGGGGGAAAGAAAAAAAAAAAAAAGGATGCAACAAAAAAACAAAGTGAACAGTGAAGAGGCACGGATCTGTTCACATCCGCCACAGATACCGAGAGGTACCATAAATATCCACAGATACACAGGGGGACACCAAGAAAAAATAAAAAAGGAAAACTGGTCAAATGCTTTCATCAGAGCCGCATTTGTTTTTTTTTTTTTTTTTTTTGTGCGTGTATGGGCTGCTTTTTAAAAAAAAATTGTTTATTGGTTTTTATAAAAACAACAAGAAGAACAAAATACCACTGCCACATTTTCTCTTTTTTTAAAAGTTGGTGTGGACGCATTGCAAAACAACTCCCTTCCCCCTCTCCCTCTCTCTCTCTCTCTATATATATATATATATATATATATATATGTTGTTTTTGTCGATACTTTTTCAGTTCATGCGGACTGTGTCTTTTTTTTTTTTTTTATTTCTATTTCTTTTCCTATGCACTCAGTGCATTCATGTCGGGACCACTCCTGACCCTGGCATGGGTCGACAACCACCTCAAGCGACGTGGTCTGCCAAGTAAAAATGCATCGGAGTCAAGGGCGTGCACGGGAGCGATCTCAGAGGCACACTTCGACGGACCGCATGTGGCACCATCATCATCGACGGATTCTGCGCCCCCGGTGGATGAGTTACTTGCCGCGGTTGGTCACCGTCAGATGCCCGGCGGCAACCGTGAATCGGTTCAATCAATTGGGGACGGATTACGGAACACAGGGGTAGGCGACGGCAGGGACGCCAAGAGTGGTGACTCCCTTATTCAATCGCAGCGGTCAACTCCGCAACGCGTGGCTTCGGGCGTGGCATCGTTTGTGGAGCAACAGGCTGGACGCACGGGCACCTTAAATGGCCCCACGCAGGCATGCCTTGTTTTGCACACAGTTCTTACGGCGTGTGTGCGACATGCACTTCGTTACAGTCGAATTGATCAGCCTTACGACGCTGCTTCTTCTGTTTTTCCTCCATCTTTTCCCTCCGCCGCGACGACGGACGTTACCTCAGGCGCTTTGGGCGATGCTACTTTGGAACACGCGGCAACACTTGAGGAGGTCGCAGCCTCCTCTCAGATCAAATTTCCCTGGTCGGCACGTGTGGCGTCGGAACACTTGCTGGAGGTCATACAAGATGCCGCCATACAGAGGGGATTACGCTCCTTTCTCTGGAAGGTTGTGGACAAGGAACACAAATGCATCATGCGGAACGCCGCGACTCTGTGCTTGAACGGAGCCGCTCTGTTGGCTGATATTGGTGTGGAGGAGGCGGAGGTGCGGAGGCTATTTAGCATTCCATCGGATGTTTTGAGCTCGGCACAGGAGGCTCTTGTCTTTTCTTCTTCCGCTGCGACTTCTTCGGTGTGCATGTCATGGTTAAACCAACAGCCACTGTCATTTTTGGGTGAACATCATTTTGTCTACACGACGTCGTCTCCGCGTCTCGCAGCGTTGCTAAAGGAGGGGACGTCTGAATTGAAGCCAATAGAGCAGAAGAGAGCCAACGCGAGGGTGAGAGTAGGCGCTGGTGTGTCGTCGCCTGACGGGTTTGCACGGCAGTTAAATTTGCTTCTTTTGGAAATGACGCGTGTACGAATGGCGTTGGTGTTAATTCTGCAGTTTGAGATTCTTGTGCGACGTTACGCGGCGTTTGGCAAACAACAGCCCGGTGGCGTGACGACAGCGTTCTTGCCCTCGTCATCACCATCGTCGCTGGCGCATGAATTGTGTGCGTTGGCCATAGCTGCTGGGTCTCGTGCACTGGAGACGAGTCAGCATCGCAAGCGATTTGTCACTCAGTTTCGTGTGTTGGCTCTTAAGCCAGAGCAAAGGCAGCATGCTAATTCAAATCTCGATGATGCACCGCATTGCAGCCTCAAGTCCGTCTTTGCCGCACTCTCTCAGGCGGCTAAAGCCAACACGACCACAGAGAGGGCGGCAGTCGATGGAGTCGGTGCTTCGTCTGTTCCTCTTTCTACCGCGGCCTCAAGTTTGTCGGCACCGGCCACAGGGTCGGAGGATCCGCTGGAACACGATCCAGTGTTGCATGCGGTGATGTCATGGAAGCCATCAAAACTGGAGAAGGCAGCGGACCGCAACGGCGCTACGCATGCATGCGAATCGTTGAAGGCATCTTCAGCCGAAGGATCAACCGATCCGCCTGTTCGGAAGAAGAAGAAGAAGCAAAAACAGGCGCGTGCAGGAGCAGAGCCATTGCCTGAGGAACAGGAAAATCAGGCAGGGTTAACGTGGCACTTCCGTTGTTGTGGAGGGGAATTGGGGGCGGAATTCAACGCCGTTGACGCATTGCCATGTCGTGAGACGGATGCGAAGTTGCAGCTGCTGCGCCCATCGATACGTGTTCCATGGCCGTTCCTCCTGGAGGCGGTTGCGGCCGGCGAGAACAAAAAGAAGGACGCCATGACAATTTCCCCTTCAAAATTGGGCACTGTGGAGACGTTTACTCGACCCCTGGCGAGTGCGGCGATGCGGATGCGTTACAATCCCGCGTGGATGACGGGTGATGGAAAGATCACCCCGCTTGACGCGCAGCACACCACGCAACTACAGCGTCTGCTCAGACTTCGCAATGACCGCCTGCTGATGATGAACGGATGCCCTGCGGAGAAACTGAATTCGGTGATGCGCATTGCAGAACGGAGTGTGCGCCTGGTGGTGCGATTTCGGTAAGGCGGGAGTGGGGCGTCGGGGGGCACACGGTGCCGGATAGAAATGCGGTCGATTTCACGGAGGAATTGACGAGGGGGCGAGCGTGAGAGAAGAAGATGATGAAGAAAGAAAGAATGAAATATATACATATGTATATATTTAATAGGGCGGCTGGTAAAATCACGGGAATACGCAAGAAGAAGGGCGTGTTTCCCACGCACGTTCTGTCTCTACCTTTTCTTTTATCTCTTGGTTGAATTACACTTATGCTTTTTTTTTTTTCCTCTCCTCCTGGCTCTTGTATACACACACACACACACAAAGATTAGGGATTTTGCGTGAGCACGTGACGGCTAGGCAAGCCAAAGGAAGCACACATACACACAAAAATTCTCTTTGTCTCCTTGTCTTTTTTTTCTTTTTTATTTGCGTGCGTTCTTTTTTTTCGTTAATTGCCATTGTTTATTTTTGCTGGTGCAGCTGCGGTTGCGAGAAAAAAAAAAAAAAAAGAACAAATTTTTTGCGAGGAGAGAAGGGACCTGAACGAAAAGGAAAGAAAAAAAAAAAGAAAGGCAGGGCGGCTGAGCTTTACGAGACGGAGGCATCATCGCTACCACTCGAGCACAGGACGACGTAACACACTCTTTTATTCCCACGGAAGAAACAACACATCACACAGCAATAAAGTTATCAACCGGCAAAAGAAGAAAAGAGAGAGTGAGAGAGAAAGAGAAAGAGCGCAAACAGTTCAGCCAATTATATATATATATATATATATATATACAGACATTACCCCGAATTGGCAAAACAATAAAAGAGCTAAAGTAGTAGCAGTTAAAGAAAGGAAACACACAAACAAAAACAATATAATCCCCAGGAACAACAAGAAAAGACAAAAAATGGGAAACGGCGCCTCAGTCGGGGAGAACCGCCACTCACAGCTGTTCCAACAGGGCTACAAGTCCCTCCAGGAGGGACGCTACACGTACGCTGAGATTTATTACGACCAGGCCATTGAGAGGCACGAGGGCCATTCATTTTGGATCCGCCTTGATGATCTTATAGAGTGGGAAAGGAGGGACAAGGCTGGCCAAAAAGGAACGGATGCAAAGCAGAAGACAACATCTCGGGATGGAGGGCAGGAAGAAGCCGCGTTTCCAGAAGTAAGAAAAGACTCCATGAAGGAAGAAAATGAAGTGAATGTTGAGATGGGGGAGGCGGCTGGCGTGGGCGGCTCTGGGAAGATTGAAATTCCGTTGGACAGCCGGCTGGCGGACATCGTGGATTATCTTGTGCTGCGTGCCGATATTGCGGAATCTTACATGGCAGAAGGCCGATACGAGGAGGCGACGCCGCACATGGACTTTCTCTCCTCCCACACACGTGTGATGTTAAAATTTCTTCAGATCGCCCGCATGACAAAAGCGGAGGAATCCGCCAATTCGTCCAACCCGCTGGGGGGGTCGACGGCTGAAGCAGGCGCTGACAACGCTGGGGGAGGGAATCGTCGAGCACACCAAGGCTTTATGATGGTGTCTGACCTTGAGCGGGAGTCCATACTTGATTGTTTTGAACAGTTTCTACGCATGCAGTGGGTCTCTGCCATGGCAAACTCCGTCTTCATCGTCTCCGAAAGGTTTAAAAAGGGAAAAAGTGAAAAGAAACACAAGAAGGAGCTTGACACTGCTGTGGTGGCATGCGCAAAGATCCAGGAGGAGCTGTACAACGTTGCCAAGCGCCGTGCGAGGAGCCTGTCAAACAGTGTTGTGCTTTCTTTTCTTGAGGGCGTTATGGAGGAATTGGATGCCGAATCCTCCACGACGTCCATTACAAATGAACGTGTGAGTACTGCCAGTGGTAAGACACGTAACAACACATTATTTGAAGAGCAGAACAATAGGTCGACGGGCAATAGGAGCGTCAATGAAATCGATATGTTGGCAGATCGCGACGAATGCCCCATCAAGGTGCACCTCCAAATGGTGTATGACCGACGTTCACTATGCCGTGAAGTACCCGCGCCACAACAGGCGCCTACACTGCGGTACATTACATGGATTGATGATGAGATTCGCCGTGTTGTGCCCGGCACGAATTATAACCTCGAGATTCAGTGCGGCATGGTGGACGAAAAGCGGAAGAAACAGCTACAAAAACGTTCTTTGAAGTTTGCCGCCCAAAGGAATTGCAACTACAACGATCGCGTCCTCTTGGGAAAGAGCTTCGACGAAGAGAACGCGCTGCTTTTATTCCCAGTCTTTCTTATTCAAGCCGACGTGCAGTTTGAACTTGGCGCCGCCACAAAAGGTATTAATGCCCTCGACATTGTTGACAAGCTTTCCACGCAGCTCTACGGCGTGGGATCCCTGGAGCGGCAGAGCATCATGCGGTCTGTGATGGAGTCCCGCAAGCGTGGCGGCTCCCTCTTTATGATGTTTGAGGATTAGCCCGATGACGATGATGATGATGATGTACGCAAATGATACATGAGCCAAAAGAACTCGCCATGACGGCAAAAAAAAAAAAAATACAAACAAAGAAAAAAAACACACACATACACATACGGGGGAGTGGGAGAAGAAGAAGAAAAAAGAAAATAAATAGTAAAGAAGAAAATGATGAAAAGTAAACAATACGAATTTGGATTTTTTATCCTTTTCCCCACCCTCCCTTTTTGTGTCGTCTCCTCCATGAATTTTTATTTTTGTTTTTTATTGTTTATTTATTTATTTATTTATTTTTTTTCTTCTTTTGCGTGGCCATGCACTTCCGCAAGTATCTATCCATATATATATATATACGTATAGATATGGTTGTATGTATATGTGTTCATGTAAGCAATGGTGGGCTACAAGAGGAATGGTACAATTGATATGTTTATGTCTGTGCATGTGTAACTGTGTGTGTGTGTGTGTGTGTGTGTGTGTGTGTGGAGGAATATAGTTTTAAACGTCCCCACAGCACTTTTATCTCCTTCTTTTTTTTTGCTTCTTTTTTTTTGCTTTGCGTAATGCTGTGCGGCTCCTTTTTTTTTCTTTTTTTTTCTTTTTTTTCCATGGAGAAGTGATGTTGTAAGTCCTCTGTAACGAGTGTCTTTTTGGACGGACGCATTTGGATGCGGTTGACTGTCCACTTCTCTTGTTTTCAAACTTGTTTGCCTACGGCTTTATGCGGCTTCTCCCCCTCCTTCCTCCTCCTGCTCTCTCCTTTTGTTTACATAAATAAGTCTTTGAGTGCATGCATTCTTTTTTTTATTTATTTTCTTTTTTTCTTTTTTTTTTTTGGGACGCTCCTCCTCTTCCTCCCTCCTCCCTCCACACACCGCCACCTTTTTTTTTTTTTTTTATATATTTATGTGCTTGACGTATATGATTTGTTCTAGAAGAAGAAGAAGAAGAAGGATATAAGTAAAGTGAATATTCTTTTTTTTTTTTTTTTTCTTTTTTTGTTGTTGTTTTTTTTTGCTCCCCATTTCTTTGGTCATTGCAGATATAAATATATATAAATATATGTACGTATGTGAGTACAGTCAGCATCCATTTTGAAAGATCCGTTTTTGTTATATAATACATATATATAAATATAAATATATAAATATAAATATATAACACAAAAGCAAAGAGATGTGCCTGTAACACACACATGCCTGCATTCATCTATTTATAAATGAGTGCAATACAACCAATTATATGTATATATATATCTATTTGTATATCTATCCATATATATATATATATTGCATGTATACATCGTATTATACCGGTCTGCGTGCGTATTTGGATCTTTTTTTTTTCTTTTTTTTTTTCTTTTGTTTTGTGAGAATTTGTGGAAGTGGAAGGCGGGTGTATGTGGGGAGTTTGGTTGGTTGGTTGGTTGGGGTGAAAGAAGAGAATAACATGGAATGAATGGCCATTGATGGGAGGAAAGCGGCAATAACAAAAGGAAAAAGAGGAAGGGATAAGATGAAACAGAAATGGATGGATTTAAAGGAAAAAAAAAAAAAAAAATCAAAAAGGAAAAAAAGGAAAAAAAGGGGGAAAAAAAAACATTTTATGGCCTTTACACACAAACACAGCCTACTTGGTGCTGCACTACACACAGCGAGTAATATTTGAATGGTGCGATCTGAAGGAGTTGTGTGGGGGTGGGGGAGAAGAAGGAGGAAAAGAAAACAAAACAAACAAAAACCGGCAACTACGCGTGTGCGAAGCCATCGCCAGTTATTTTCTTCTCCGTGATTTCTTATTGTCCTTTTTTTTTTCTTTTTTTTTGTCCTGCAGGGTTTTGCGAAAAGGTGCCTGCTCTTCCTTTTACATTTCTTTCTCTCTTTAGTGGAGGCTTGTGGGTTTGTGTCTGTAGGGGAGGGGTGGGAGGGAGTGACGGCACTGAGTTTTCGTCCACGCATCAAGTGCCACTGGCTTCTTTATGTTGAATTTGCCGCTTTTTTTTTTTTTTGCTTCTCTGTTTTTTCTTGTTTTTTTTTTTTTTTTTTTTTCCGGGTGTTCATGCGGGCCACATGTCTTTTCCTTTTTTTTATGTGTTTTTGGTTTAAAGGCGGTTTGTGCCGTCTTGCTGGCTGCATGGATGCTTTTCCGTGTGGGCTCACTATTTGTCTCTTGTTTTTCTCTCTCTCTCTCTCTCTCTCTTTCTGCGTGTGCTGCTGCCGTTTCTGTCGTGGAGGGCGGAGAAGGGGAGAGCGAGGAAGAGAGGAGTAGGAAGAAAGTCACACACACGGAGAGGCGGGGGGAAAGACGGTGACATCACCGGGTGAAATGCGCAGGGCGTGCGCCTCTTCTTCCTGCTCCGCGCTGACGGCGAGTTGCAGCTGCTCGGAGAGGACAAGCTGGAGCGCGTCCGATGGTGGCTGTAGCTGCTGCCGCGGTGTTGGGCAGTCGTCATCATCACCGTCATGTTGTTCTTGCTCCTCTTGTTTTTCCCGCAGTTGTTCGTGCTCCGTGTACCCGTCCTGCTACTACTCGCAGGACAGCGCCCCGAGCCATGCGAGCAGTCGCTCTCGTGATTGTACCACCTTTTACACATTCCAGGAGGATATTCTGATGGAAGTTCCGCGGCTGCTACGTTTTTCCAACCTTCCTCCTTTATCGTCCGCAGCCGCAGGGCCGACGGACCGCCGCGTGGGCTCTGACGCCGTGCCTGCTGCTCTTTCCCCTCCCCCTCTTCCGCATGCCGCCTCACCCACCGGGACGGGGGCAAATCGGTCAACGGTCGCGACACAGACGGAGGACAGCGCACATGCAGAGACGATCCGCCGTGCATATTCACCGCAGCAGCGCTCCATTGGCACATGGACGGCACCCGTGAAGAATACACGTGCAACGTCGCCTATACCAACCGTTCTTGTGGATGCCGCCAACAACACGGAGATGAGTGGGGCGCAGTGGGAAGGGCAGTCGCACGAGCTCCTGCAGAAGACGACACTTTTACAGGAGCAATTATACCGTAACAATTTTCTTGAGACACGTCAAATTTCGATGGAACTCGCTTTCACGTCGGCACAGGAGCGAATAAAGCAGGGTGAGGAGAGACACAAGGCTGCTATATCGTATCTGACGGCGGCAAGGGACGAGCACAGGCTAGAGTTGGAGCGATTAGAGTTGACATGCCGGCAAAGTCTGTTTGATCATGAGGCAGAGTTAAGGTCAATGCTCCACACTTTGCTGGGGTCATGGCGAACCGCAACGCTGTCGACTGAGCAAACCCGCAACGGACATGAGCAGTTTCTGCGCGCTGCACGGGGTTACACCCAGTTTGAGGATAACACTTTCCATCAACTTATCCTGGACGAGGTGAGACACCGTGAAGAGGTGAAGGACTCTGAGTGGCAATCTCTTCTTGCTCTTCGGCAATTGCGTGAGTTGGCGGAAAATTGTCAGCGCGAGTCATCCCGCACCACTGCCGCAATAAATTTGCTCGAGGAGGAGAAACGCGCGGCAATTATGGCGAAGACGGCAGTGGAGGAAAAATTACGTGACGTGTTAGAGCGTGAGAAGGAGCTTCGTCTTCAGTATTTGCACGTGCTGCGTCTTCCCACAACAACCATTGTTTCCTGTAGTCACCAGTCGAATGCCGCCACATCTGTGGAGGAAGACATTCCTGTACATGCACGGTTTGTTCGTGCACATAAGGAGGCTGTGGATGCCGTCCGTGCTCAGCGTCGTCACACCATTGGGCAAATTCACATTTTTTAATTTTGTATTTTCAATAAATGAAACTTTTTCTCTCTCTCTCTCTCTCTGTGGATATGGGGTGATTGTACTCTCCCGGGGATAATTGGAGCACCAGAAATGCACTAAAAAAAATAAAAATTTCTTTCTTATCGGCACATGCATGTGTTGCTTTTGTTGGCAATTGTAGGGATTATAGCCCCGGTGGATAATACAGTGAGAAGGAGATAGAAGGAGGGAAAAGGGAAAGGTTTTGAGCGTTTTTCCTGTGGGCATATAATGCATGAGCTATTAACAGTTCAGCAGGTTGATCCATGGCTGCAGTTCAATCCGCACATTGTTTCTGGTTATCGTCCCCGCATGTCTGTTCGTGCCGCGTTGCGTTCCTTTTTTGAGTGGCATAATGAGTCGTTTAACGTCTGGTCACATGCTCTTGCTGCGTGTTTTGTGTTGTACTTGGCTCTTTTTCCGCCAACCATGGAGATATCCACCACTTCCACCGTTAGCGGTCGTGGCGTTGGTACGAGTGGGATAGCTGCCACGGATGTCTCTTTGACGCCGCATGACCGCCGTTGGCTGGGCAGTAGCAGTGAACATCTTCTTGGCGCAAGTTCCACGACAACATTTCGTTGTACATGTCTTGTATTTTTTTTCATATTCATTTGCAGTGTGGTGTACCATCTTTTTATGCCGTGCACAACTTCAGAGTCATTGTATCGACGCCTGCTGAGCTGTGATGTTTTTGGTGTTGTCATATGCATCACGGGCACCTCGTGGAGTCTTGTCTACCGAGGCAACGCGTGCAGTCAAAACTGGAGTTGCCATGTTGGCATGGGGGCGCTTCTTTTGTCAACCTTGTTTGTACTCTACGGGGCAGTTTTTAACGCATCATGTGGGAGTTTTGGTCGTTTCAAGGCGATTGGATTTCATTCTGTCCTTCGCCTTTTGATTCTCCTGTGGGTCGAGCTGCCCAAAGTGCAGTCGCAGGGGTACCACCAGGCGGTTCATTGCCATGCGATGAGTTTTTTTTTTCTTGCCCTGGGCGCGGTAATAAATGCACTTCGTTTTCCTGAGAAGCATCTGCGTCGCGCCACGCGGTTATTGCCAGCATCATCATCGTCACCGGAAGCAACTGTCACGTCACGCTGTTGGCGGTGGCTTGGGCGCTTCGTGGTATCGGGGGAGGAGATTGATTACACGTGGAATAGTCACGGTTTTTGGCACTACTGCATCATTCTGAGTACAACGATGATGCTGCTTGGCTGCTACTACGATCTGGAGGAATTTGAGTTGGCAAAGTGTTAAGTTTTTGGATGCCGGAAGTAAAAAAAAAAAAAAAAGGGGGGGGGAAACAAGGAAAAAAAGAAGGAGGGGATGGGGGAAGAAAATTCTGCAGGGCATGTGCATTTATCCTTCCATGCGTGCATTTCTTCCTTCACCCGCCACACTCACACATTTCCCTCAGTTTGCGTGTTTTTCTTTTTGCAGGTTTTGGTGTTGTTACTTGTGGACGCTCTTAAAGCGGTGTCTGCAGGAAACTTCAAGGAAACGCCGGCATACATACGTAGATATTATAGATCCATACGTACTTACATGTATGTATGATATAAATGGAAATTTAGAAAGAGGATAATTGGAGACTGCGCTTATATTTCAAGTTAATGACAATGGCGGTCAAAGAGTTGCCACCATTGAGGTCAACGCCCGCAATTGATCGCCTGCGGGACGCAAAGCGACGTTTTGCTCTGAATGAAAGCCAGTTTTCGTCAAGTCGCTTGGGTGACAGGTGGAGCGCCTCCCCGCGGATGACTGCACAGGAGTCATCTCAGAAGCAGCCGTGCACAAGTAGTTCTTCTTCGGCGGCAAACGCTGCAACGAATGGAAGTGGAGGGCGGCGGGAAGGAACACGTCATGCCACACTGCCCTTCTCGGGTCTCTCGAGCATCCATCGTCACGTCGTAGGAGATTCCGATACAAACAGCCTCCTAACATGGACCCTTTTTGACTCTAACTGTCGTAACACGCCGCGTGGCTCAGCGCCAATAATGACGGGTGTGGATTTAACGCCGACAGTTGCGTCGTCTTTTGGAGTGCCCGGCAGCGAGGAGGCAGGCAGCACTGCTCCACAAGTGGTGGGTTCATCGGGTGATGGTGCCGACAGCGGCAGGGTTTTTGGCTCCGACGGCCCTGCCGCGATGCCAACAGCGTCATGCGAGAAGCAAAAACACTATGTGAGTGACGTGCCGACACACGATATCTATAGACAGCGTTACAATTCACAACGCGTGGAGATGTCAAGGCGGGAGGACGACTACCGCCGAAGGCGCGATGCGAACCGCGCAGAGGTTGCGCAGCTCATTTCTCACACAACGCGACTGGGGTGCATGATGAATCTGCAGCGACAGATCTACAACGAGATAATGAAGAGGCCGTTGAGGACGCTTGCAGCGACGGAGCCGGTAATGAACACCGCCGCACCACTCCCATCAAAACGCTCGAGTTTTCCCCCACTGTTTCTCTCCATCAGGAGGGAGGCCGAGGGGGAGGCCAGTGACCCCACAAAAGTGGAAAGCGGGGTGCAGGTTGCATTAAAACTTTTGAAGTCTAGGTTTGCTTCTGGTTGCTATTTGTCAACTAATATGTATAGCAAACCACTTTTCAGCGTGCCAGCAGCTGCTCCGACGTTGGAGACCCCACTAGAAGCTGCGGGGGAGTTGCCGTCAGCAGCAGGGGCCAAATCCACAGAAAAGGTGGTAGGGAGTGGGGGCGAAAATGAAAAGAGTCATAACGACGACAACACCAAACGAGAGTGCCGTGGCGTCAATGAGGAGTTTGTCCATGCATCATCATCACCACATGAACATGAGGAGGCCGTCACGTTTCATTCAAGCCTGGTCATGGATTCTGCCACAGCACCGACAATGATATATGAAAGTTGTATTCATCATGCAAGTGGACGAAAAGAGGAAGAAAATCCTACATCTGCCAGTCAGCGTCGTGACTCATCTGAAACGCTTTTGACGGAAGAAGAACAGCGTGGCTTGAGGCTTCTTTCAACCGTTCGCGGGCTTCGTCGTCAGACGGAGGAGCTTACTACTGCCGTACTTCACGCCGCAGGTGAATGGGGCTGTTGGGATTCACCGGGCACAAGTGTATTTCGTGGACTTTTTTTGTCGCCAAGGACGGCCATGTGTATTGTAGAGGAGGAAAAGGCGGCAGAATTGCGCTTGATGCATATGGCGGCATTGGAGGAGGCAGCGAGGGGCGGGGTGCATCCCGTTACGGCGGCCTTGCGCCAGCAATGCCCGTTTAGGCGTTCGCTACCGCCTCCTCCATCCGTCTTGGTGCAGATGGAGATGTTTAATTTGCCCGGAATGAGGCGACAAATAAGACGGTGCCAAGAACGACAACACCACCAACGGCAGCGGCAGGAGGAGGCAAATGCGAAGGATGGCAATACTAGGGAAGCGATCTGGCGGCCATTTGCTCAGCATGTTCTTTTGCCAGAAGCAGCGGAGCACTTCAGCAAGACGGAGGAGGAAGCAGAAGAACGAGGCAAGCAACGGCTGCAACAGTCTCCAGTTTGTGTGGAACAGGATGCCGACCCGGTAGACGCCCCGGTGGATGTAGGGCCTCCTTCCCAACTTGCAACAAATTTAACAGGCATAAAAATGGGGGAACAGCACAATCATCGAAGCTCGTTTGCTTCTTTGAAGCCGAGGCATGTCCATCTTTTTATATCATCTTCCTCTTCGTCGTCATCGTCATATGAATTTTCTTTTTCTTCCTCGTACTTAGGTTCCCAAAGCTCCACGGAGGATGGAAGACAGACTGCCTCTGCTTATTCTTACGCCTCATCTGCACTTCTTTCTACCAACATGAAATTTTCGGTTGCGGCGCTGAGTGAGGGGGAAGAAAGTGCATCTGAGGCGCAGAGGGGGATTATTAAGGAGAGGAAGAAGGAGAAGGAAGAGGAGAGTGAGATGAGGAAAAAGGAGAACATTCCTTATAATTCCCAAAGGGAGGTGCTTCCGCTGGACCGGAGAGGGTTGGCAATGACGAAATCAAGTGATAAACCCACAAGTACTTCATTGGGGCCACAGGTTGCGGAGGAATTGAGTGGCACCGCTGTTGTCCCCATCTTTCGGGCTGAGGCGGCCTGCGAGCAATCACATCGGGGCAACAAGGAGCGGAAGAGCCTGGCGAAACGCTTACTTTCTTTCTTTGGTGCTTGCTCTTGTGGTGGGAGCCGTGGCACTACTGTGAGCGGGCGGAAGCGGAGGAGTGCAGCTTCATAGGGAGAGCGAAGTTAATTGTTGGAGTTAGCCGGAAATCCTTTTTTTTTTTTTTGCTTTTATTGGGAGCTTGTGAAGTGAGTGATTGCGAGCAGCGCTGGCTAACCCTAATGCATGCTTATAAATATGTATATATCCTGGCAAAACGAATAGACATTTCTTTACGAGAATTTTTCCTACCGTATGAACTTTGGGAAGAACACGACTATTAAAAGGAGGGGTGGGAGACCGAAAGCGGCCGGATAAATTTTTATTTTTATTTTTATTTTTGTCGCACCCAACCCCCTTTTTGATTCCCACCACTCGTGGCGTGGTCTTGTGGCTGCAGGACCCCAAAGTTTGCCACCTCGTGAGTAATAAATAATTAAATAAATAAATACATATATCTAAGCTTACTTGGTGTTACACTTTGAGTTTGTGTTGAATCCCCATTCTTATCCCATTCTTTCCTTTTTTATTTCTATCTTGTTTAGTTTCTATTATCGATAAATTTAGGATTTGGCCAGCGGCACAGAGGATTATTCCACTTTTTGTTTTTAGTTTGTGAGGGTCTGAGGAGGGAATGGCTTGGCCCTACGCGTGTCTGGTACATGCACAGCAACAGTATCATTGTTTCCAATGGACCGCGATGGACATTGTTGTGGAGGGCGCTGAGGGCACCACGTGTGGGCTCCCCGGTGGCTGGTGAGCTTACATGTATACATATCCCACCATGCGATGGGAGATGAGGACAACACGACGATATTTGTTTATTGGTGCCCAAAACTGAAGGGTGAAGGAGTAATACGGAGTGAGCGCGTCTCTCTGTTTTTCTTTTTTCTCTCTCTTTCTCTCTGCCTGTCTGCATGATTGAGGGCGTGTGATATTCCTTTTTTTTATTTTTTGTTTTGACAACAAACTCCATTCCGCTTTCTCTTTCACTCTTTTTTTTTTTTTTTGTGTGTGTACCTTTAGAATGGGAATATTTTTGGCCTGCAAGCAGAACACTGACAATACACAGCCACACAACACCGAGGAAGAAGAGGATTAGAGGGGTGCTGCATTTGTGAGGGAAGTATAGGGACGCAAAACGAACCAAGAAAGCACAACAACAACAACAACAAAAGAAAAAAAAAAAGGAAAATTACCTGGAAAAAAAAAGGCCGAAAGGAATATCCATACATACACACAAATACACATATATATATATATTTGTATTTGTGATTTCAATTGCGCCCTCCCCAATCAGCAAGGAAGGAATTAGACCAAAAATCTGTTGGAAGGACATTGAAGAAGAAAAGAAAAGGGAGAGAGAGTGAGAGAAGGGAATTTTTACAGCCTCAAGACCCACCTGCAAGGGAAGAGAATCAAATAAATAAATAAATAAATAAACATACATCTGTTATATATATATATATATATATATATATAATCTGTGTACGAGAAGTAAAAAGGGTGAAGAAAAACATTTTCGCTTAAGCGGCGGCAGAAGAAGAAGGCTGGGGATTTAAAAGGAAAAAAAAAAAAAAAGAGGTGCATATCTACACCCGCCAAAAACTAAAACGAAAGACTCCACAAGCCCAGCAAGGCAAGGAAGCAGTCATATAAAATAATAATAGTGTACGCCCGCCCAACCTGCGCAAATACCACACACATTGTTGCTGTTACTGGAGGGATTGCCGAACTCTGATCCTAAAGAAGTAGCAGTGTTTTTTTTTTTCCTCCCCTTTTTTGTTTGTGTCCTCTTTTTGCATCCCTTTCCCTTTCTTTTTTTTTTTTTTGTGGGCACATATTGTTTGATTTTGTTGGGTGAGAGGAAAAGAAAAGGAGTAGGGGGGGTGGGGAACGTCTTCTTTTTTTTTGATTTCGTTTCGTTTTTGTTTGTGTTCTTTTTTTTTTTTTTTTTTGTCGGTTCTCCGTCCCCTGTGCGCGCACGCTCTGCTCACATCTTTGCTGTCGGCTGGGACGTCATCACTTTTGCAAGCGCACGGAGACTGAGAGGGGATGGATTTGTTTTTTGGCAACATCGTGGGGGACGGGTGCGGCAATAATTACATTCAGAACACCAACACGGAGAACTTCAACTCCGTTTCTCTCGGCAAGACGAACGAATTCTCCGATGCATTGGGGGTGATAGGCGATGAGAGGGAATGTGCGGAGGAGGGCTTCATTGGCGGGGAGATCAAAGCGGAGGCCACGCACTCGCCCCCCCTCAATTCCTGCGCCACCTCCTTTTTGCACTCGATCACGAGCAACGTGACGGATCCGAGACTGCCGAGTGGCGTGAGGGGCGGCAACGCTTACGACGAGGGCGCATGGATGACGGACGTCGTCTCCTCGACGCTTCCCATGACGACGCTGGATGCCAGAACTTCCGTTGAATCATCCTTCGCGGCGAAGAACTCGGAGGCCGAGGCGTCAGTGACGGCAAATTTAACAACGGTGATCACGCCGAAGTCGACACCAACGAACATGGCAATAAACTCTCAGCAAACGTCAGCGACGGGTGACACTATGCGGCTTACGGTGCGCAACAACGTGTATGTCAGTGAACTTCCAGCACACTGGAATACAGACAAATTGCGGAGTGTCTGCAGCGCTTTTGGAACGATCATCTCCGCCAAAGTAGTCCACGACGGGGCGACGAACAAATCCAGAGAATACGGTTTTGTTATGTTTGAGACCGAGGAGCAAGCAGCCTTGTGTGTGGAGTCACTTAATAACTGTTCCATGGCTGGGAGGGTGTTGGCGTGTCGCCTAGCACACGAAAAGGCGATGCCTGCTTTTGCCCACGCTGAGAGTATTTCTTGGAGTCCCTGCACCACCACCAACGCGACCCCCTCCACCGGCTTTATCACCCCGCAAGAGGGCCCAATTGAATCGGGACGGCATTTCAATCCGGAATTTTTTGAGGCATCCTACACCCCGCCGCAGAATGGGCAACCTAACAACACAATTGACCAAAATGCCTACTCAGGATTACGTAAAAGCCGCAATGTGTTTATTCAGGGACTGCCATTGCACTGGAATACGGACAAACTGCGTGGGTTGTGTGGCACATGCGGAAGAGTCCTACGGGCCAAAGTGGTGCGTGATGCGACGACGAGCCTTCCGTGTGGTCATGGATTTGTGTTGTTTGAAACGGAAGAACAGGCATCTGCTTGCGTCGCGACGCTGAATGGTTTTGTGGCTGAGGGACGCACATTGACCTGCCGTTTGACACGTGAAAAACGATCTTCTTTGCAATTCTCTATGTCGAATGCGGACGGTCTCACAACAACACCCGGAATGCCGCCCCTGTCACCCTCCGGACGGACGTCTGTCAACACGGAATCACTCGTTACGCCTTCAACAAATGTCTTGGCACCCATCGGAATCGTAGAGGCGGTAGCCACTCCTCAAAACGCTGCCTTCATGTCTGTTCCAAATTACGGCAAGTGGCCCCCAGTTGGCATGGTTCCTAATTGTGCAGGGGGCGCTCTCCCGCAGACACTACAGCATGCAGGTCTAACATCGTCCCCCTCGTTTCTCGGTCATGCCACACTGGCGACACCACAGTCTTACGCCACGGTCGCAACGGCGGGGAACATCCCGGGTTTCGCGGCGCAGCCCACGGAGTACGGTATAGTTCCGGGCATGGAAGGTCAATTTGCACCTTTTTCAAATGTTTCAAACGCCTACATTATCACACTGCCGTACAGCCCCGCAGGAATGGGGCAGGTTACAGGCTCCACCAATTCCTCACTTGCCACCGTTGCCCTCGCCGCCACCGCCTTGCCATTGCCGATGGGAACCGCCGGGAATTCAACGGGGGGCGCATCCGTTGTTCCCTCAGAGCTTGTGGGAGGTTACATTGGACGCCCCTGAGAGGGGGGTAGCGGGCTGATGGTGGGGAGAAAAACAGCAACAGCAGAGGAAAAAAAAAAAAAAAAGAGGATGCGTGCGGGGTGCCGAAGAGGGGCAAACACAAAAAGAAAAGTTTATTGGGGGGGGGAAAAGGCTGCAACGGGGGGAGGGAGGAGGCCCATTAAAAAAAGGGAAAAAAGAAAAAAAATAAAACAAACATGAAAATCAACAGCAACCAATGAAAACGGAGACGGGAGTAATCGCTTGCTTGTTTATTTCTCTTTAGAACCATTATAAATACATATTTGTGTTTATTGTGGGAGTGTTTATGCGTGCTTGTGGTTTTGTTTTATTTGCTTATTTACTTTGCTCACGTTATTCCGTTTATTTTTATTCTTCTGTTGAGAACGACGCACACGCACAAAACGCAGCGAGGGAGCGAGCGAAGGCAGAGAGAGAGGGATGAGGGAAGGAGGGAAGGGCAGTGATTTATGAATTAAGTGACCGATTAATTTCTTTTTTTTTCTTTTTTTGTTCCATTACCGTTTTTTTTTTTTTTTTGACAACACATGCATGCTTGCAGTAATATATGTACTGCAACCACACCATTGGACTTTCTTTCTTTCTTTTTTTTTTGTTGTTGTTTGTTTCTGTGTGTGTTTGCTTTTGATGAATGGGTACAAGAAGGAGGAGGGGGAGGAGGAGACAAAACCGGAAAAAAACATGAACGTGTTTACTTTTCTTTTCTGTTTTTTTTTTTTTTTCTTTTTTCTTTTCTTTTTAGGATTTATTTTTACTGCTGTTGTCATCATTTATTATTATCTTTATTATATTTATTGGTGGTGGTGTCTATTGTTGTTGTTGGTGGTGTGTGTGTGTGTGTGTGTGTGTGGAGGTGATGACGACTTCTACGGTTTGTTAATAATCACCGACTGTTAAAAGTTCTATTTAGTGCTATCAGGTGCTGCCAATGGTTTCACTTTCTTTTTTTTTTTCTTCTTCTTCTTCTTCTTCTTCCAAATATTACATCTTCGTTTCTGCAGTCGGTCTTTTCTTTTTTTGCCTTTTTTTTTTGGTTGTTTGTTTGTTTTGGTTGCATGCGAATATGTTTGAATCCCTTCTTTTAAAAAAAAAAAAAATAAAAAAAAATTTACTCATCGGCTCTCAGAAGAAAAAAACAAAAAACGGGATTCAAAATGAGAGCGTCTGTTTCTCTCTCTCTCTCTCTGTGTGTGTGTGTGTGTGTGTTTCTGCACAAGCGCATCTTTTTTTTTTTTTTTTTTTCTGTTTCTTCGATGCATACATGTATGGAATACATTTATATGTATTTACGTGATATAAATATATATATATTTTTTTGTTGCTGTTTTATTTATTTATTTATTTATTTATATTTATTTATTATGATTATCGCTATGGATACTGTTGTTATTATCATTATTATTATTATTGCTTTTTTACTTTTCTTTATTATTATTATTATTATTATTTGTTCTCGCCATTGTTTTCTTTTTTTTTTTTTTTTGTGGATTTCTTTTCTTTGATTTTATTTGTATTAATTTTATTGTTCCATTTATTTATTTATTTTTTTTTTTCACAGCCTTTTCTTCACTTCTTTTCTCTTCACTTTTTTTTTTTTTGTTGTTATTTTCTTTTCTTTTGGCTTCCGTTGGCACGAAGTCCACGGAGGGATTATTTATTTTTATTTTTATTTATTTTTATTTTTATTCTTATTTTTTTGCATCCGCT